>NC_080379.1:66220627-66520627 GCF_014773155.1 Arachis stenosperma
TTCTGAGCCATATGGCATTCAGAGTATCATTTCAAGAACTCCTTTCTTTTGGTATCCCATTATTCACGGAATTCCTCTCAGAAGTGTACATGAATTGGTTGTTTGCAACCATGTCAATGAGTTCTTGAGCCTCTTCAGGCGTTTTCTTCAGGTGAATAGATCCACCTGCAGAATGGTCCAATGACATTTTCGAAAATTCAGAGAGACCATAATAGAATATATCTAATATGGTCCATTCTGAAAACATGTCAGATGGACATCTTTTGGTCAGCTGCTTGTATCTTTCCCAAGCTTCATAGAGGGATTCACCATCTTTTTGTTTGAAGGTTTGAACATCCACTCTCAGCTTGCTCAGCTTTTGAGGAGGAAAGAATTTTTCCAAGAAGGCAGTGACCAGCTGATGAGCGGATAATTTGTACGCTTTTTGGCATTGTTTTTAGTATATTTGGTTTAGCTTTTAGTATATTTTTATTAGTTTTTAGTTAAAATTCACTTTTCCGGACTTTACTATGAGTTTGTGTGTTTTTCTGTGATTTCAGGTATTTTCTGGCTGAAATTGAGGGACCTGAGCAAAAATCTGATTCAGAGACTGAAAAGGACTGCAGATGCTGTTGGATTCTGACCTCCCTGCACTCGAAGTGGATTTTCTGGAGCTACAGAAGCCCAATTGGCGCGCTCTCAACGGCGTTGGAAAGTAGACATCCTGAGCTTTCCAGCAATATATGATAGTCCATACTTTGCCCAAGATTTGATGGCCCAAACCGGCGTTCAAAGTCACCCTCAGAATTCCCAGCGTTAAACACCGGAACTGGCACCAAAATGGGAGTTAAACGCCCAAACTGGCACAAAAGCTGGCGTTTAACTCCAAGAAGAGTCTCTACACGAAAATGCTTCATTGCTCACCAAGCACACACCAAGTGGGCCCGGAAGTGGATTTTATGTCATTTACTCATCTTTGTACACCTTAGGCTACTAGTTTTCTATAAGTAGGACCTTTTACTATTGTATTTGAACATCTGAGATCTTTGAATCTTTTGATCACTGAGGGCTGGCCTCACGGCCATGCCTAACCTTGTTCTTATGTTTTCAACGGTGGAGTTTCTACACACCATAGATTAAGGTGTGAGCTCTGCTGTACCTCGAGTATTAATGCAATTACTATTGTTCTCTATTCATTCCGCTTGTTCTTTGTCCAAGATATCACTTGTTCTTCAACTTGATGAATGTGATGATCCGTGACACTCATCATCATTCTCACCTATGAACGTGTGACTGACAACCACCTCCGTTCTACCTTAGATTGGGTGAATATCTCTTGGATTCCTGATACACGATGCATGAGTGCTCGCCTGACAAACGATCCAGCCATTCCGTGAGATCAGAGTCTTCGTGGTATAGGCAAGAACTGATGGCGGCATTCAAGAGAATCCGGAAGTCTAACCTTGTCTGTGGTATTCTGAGTAGGATTCAATGATTGAATGACTGTGACGTGCTTCAAACTCCTGAGGGCGGGCGTTAGTGACAGACGCAAAGAATCACTGGATTCTATTCCGGCCTGATTGAGAACCGACAGATGGATAGCCGTGCCGTGACAGGGTGCGTTGAACATTTCCACTGAGAGGATGGGAGGTAGCCACTGACAACGGTGAAACCCTTGCATAAGCTTGCCATGGAAAGGAGTAAGAAGGATTGGATGAACACAGTAGGAAAGCAGAGAGACGGAAGGGAAAGCATCTTCATACGCTTATCTGAAGCTCTCACCAATGATATACATAAGTATCTCTATCTTTATCTTTATGTTTTATTCATCATCTATACCCATTTGAGTCTGCCTGACTAAGATTTACATGGTGACCATAGCTTGCTTCATACCAACAATCTCCGTGGGATCGACCCTTACTCGCGTAAGGTTTATTACTTGGACGACCCAGAGCACTTGCTGGTTAGTTGTGCGAAGTTGTGTTTATGCCATGGTATTGAGCACCAAGTCTTTGGAGCCATTACTAGGGATTATTTGAGTTGTGAAAAGTAGTGTTCACAATTTCGTGCACCAAGTTTTTGGCGCCGTTGCCGGGGATTGTTTTGTGTATGGACAACTGACGGTTCATCTTGTTGCTTAGATTAGGTATTTTTCTTCAGAGTTCTTAAGAATGAATTCTAGTGTTTCATGATGATCTGCTGAAATCTGGCTGGCTGAGAAGCCATGTCTAATCTCATTGGACCGAGGTTTCAACCTATCATCACAAGAGCTTGTTGATTTCTATCAATCTTGCTATTGGAGCAATGATCTGCTAAGGCTTGGCTGGCCATTGGCCATGTCTAGTGTTTTGGACCGAAGCTTTCCTTGAAAGCTTGGATGGCTGTGAAGCCATGTCTAATTCCTGGACCGGAGTCTTAGACTAGCATTGCAATGATTCCTGGAATCCAAATTAAGAATTCTGAAACCTTCATTTTCTATTTCCATATAATTTTTGAAAAAGCACAAAAAAATTTCAAAATCATAAAAAACCAAAAATATTTTATGTTTCTTGTTTGAGTCTAGTGTCTAATTTTAAGTTTGGTGTCTTGCATGCATTGTTTATTTGATCTTGGTTCTATTTTCAAGTCAATAGTACAGGGAACTGAAGATTCAGAACATGCAGTAGAGGAATTACACAGAAAAAGCTGGGCGTTCAAAACGCCCAGTGAAGAAGGACAGACTGGCGTTTAAACGCCAGCCAGGGTGCCTGGTTGGGCGTTTAACGCCCAAAAAGGTAGTGCATTGGGCGTTAAACGCCAGAATGTGCACCATTCTGGGTGTTTAACGCCAGGATGGCACAAGAGGGAAGATTCTGTTTTTACTTCAGATTTTTCAAGTTTTCAAAGTTTTTCAAAATCAAATCCTTTTCAAATCATATCTTTTCAATCAAATGTTTTCAAAATCAATTTCTTTCCTTTTTCAAAGATACTTGCTAATAATTAATGATTTGATTCAACATTTCAAGTATGTTGCCTTTTCTGTTGAGAGAGGTCTAATGTTTGAATCATATCTTTTCTTGTTAGGCAAGTCATTAATTTTCAAAATCAAATTTTTTTAAATGTTTTTCAAATCATATCTTCTCAATCACATCTTTTAAAAACCATTCATATCTTCTCAACCACATCTTTTTCAAAATAGTTTTCAATCAAATCTTTTTACTTTCTAATTTCAAAATCTTTTTCAAAAATCACTTTACTTCTTTTCCACTTTTGTTTTCGAAAATCAATTAGTGTTTTTCAAAATGTTTTCAAAATCTTTTACTTAATTTTCGAAAATTACTTCCCTTCTTCTCACATCCTTCTATTTATGGACTAACATTAGTCCTTAATGCAAAATTCGAACTCCATCTTCTTTGATAAGTTCGAATTTTCTACTTCTGCCTTCTATTTTTCTTTTCTTCTGACACCTCAAGGAATCTCTATACTGTGACATAGAGGACTCCATATTTTCTTGTTCTCTTCTCTTTCATATGAGCAGGAGCAGAGACAAAGGCATTCTTGTTGAAGCTGACCCTGAACCTGAAAGGACCTTGAAGCGAAAGCTAAGAGAAGCTAAGGCACAACTCTCTGTAGAGGACCTAACAGAAATCTTCAAGGAAGAAGAACCCATGGCAGCCGAAAACAACAACAATGCAAGGAAGGTGCTGGGTGACTTTACTGCACCTACTCCCGACTTCTATGGGAGAAGCATCTCTATCCCTGCCATTGGAGCAAACAACTTTGAGCTTAAGCCTCAATTAGTTTCTCTAATGCAACAGAATTGCAAGTTCCATGGACTTCCATTGGAAGATCCTCATCAGTTCTTAGCTGAATTCTTGCAAATCTGTGACACTATCAAGACTAATGGGGTTGACCCTGAGGTCTACAGACTTATGCTATTCCCTTTTGCTGTAAGAGACAGAGCTAGGACATGGTTGGACTCACAACCTAAAGAAAGCCTGGACTCATGGGGAAAGCTAGTCAATGCCTTCTTGGCAAAGTTCTTTCCACCTCAAAAATTGAGTAAGCTTAGAGTGGAAGTCCAAACCTTCAGACAGAAGGATGGAGAATCCCTGTATGAAGCTTGGGAAAGATACAAACAATTGATCAGAAAGTGTCCATCTGATATGCTTTCTGAATGGAGCATCATAGGTATTTTCTATGATGGTCTCTCTAAACTATCCAAGATGTCTTTGGATAGCTCTGCTGGAGGATCTCTTCATCTGAAGAAGACGCCTACAGAAGCTCAAGAGCTAATTGAAATGGTTGCAAATAACCAATTCATGTACACTTCTGAAAGGAATCCTGTGAACAATGGGACAAATCAGAAGAAAGGAGTTCTTGAGATTGATACTCTGAATGCCATTCTGGCTCAGAATAAAATATTGACCCAACAAGTCAATCTGATTTCTCAAAGTCTGTCTGGAATGCAAAATGCACCAAGCAGTACTAAGGATGCTTCATCTGAAGAAGAAGCCTATGATCCTGAGAACCCTTCAATGGAAGAGGTGAATTACCTAGGAGAACCCTATGGAAACACCTATAATTCTTCATGGAGAAATCACCCAAATTTCTCATGGAAGAATCAAGAGAGACCTCAACAAGGTTTCAACAACAATAATGGTGGAAGAAATAGGTTTAGCAATGGCAAGCCTTTTCCATCATCTTCTCAGCAACAGACAGAGAATTCTAAGCAGAACCACTCTGACTTAGCAACCATGGTCTCTGATCTAATCAAAACCACTCAAAGTTTCATGACTGAAACAAGGTCCTCCATTAGGAATTTGGAGGCACAAGTGGGACAGCTGAGCAAGAAAGTTACTGAACTCCCTCCAAGTACTCTTCCAAGCAACACAGAAGAAAATCCAAAAGGAGAGTGCAAGGCCATCAACATGGCCGAATTTGGAGAGGAAGGAGAGGAAGTGAACGCCACTGAGGAAGACCTCAGTGGGCGTGCACTGACTTCCACTGAGTTCCCCAATGAGGAACCATGGGAATCTGAGGCTCAAAATGAGACCATAGAGATTCCATTGGACTTACTTCTGCCCTTCATGAGCTCTGATGAGTATCCTTCCTCTGAAGAGGATGAGTATGTCACTGAAGAGCAAGTTGCCAAATACCTTGGAGCAATCATGAAGCTAAATGACAAGTTATTTGGAAATGAGACTTGGGAGGATGAACCCCCTTTGCTTACCAAAGAACTAGATAACTTGTCTAGGCAGAAATTACCTCAAAAGAGACAAGATCCTGGGAAGTTTTCAATACCTTGTACCATAGGCACCATGACCTTCAAGAAGGCTCTGTGTGACTTAGGGTCAAGTGTAAACCTCATGCCTCTCTCTGTAATGGAGAAGCTAGGGATCTTTGAGGTGCAAGCTGCAAGAATCTCATTAGAGATGGCAGACAACTCAAGAAAACAAGCTCATGGACTTGTAGAGGATGTTTTGGTGAAGATTGAAAACCATTACATCCCTGCTGATTTCATAGTCCTAGAGACTGGGAAGTGCATGGATGAAACCATCATCCTTGGTAGACCCTTCCTAGCCACAGCAAAGGCTGTGATTGATGTTGATAGAGGTGAACTGATCATTCAAGTGAATGAAGAATCCTTTGTGTTTAAGGCTCAAGGATATCCCTCTATCACCATGGAGAGGAAGCATGAAGAGCTTCTCTCAAATCAGAGTCAAACAGAGCCCCCACAGTCAAACTCTAAGTTTGGTGTTGGGAGGCCACAACCAAACTCTAAGTTTGGTGTTGAACCCCCACATTCAAACTCTAAGTTTGGTGTTGGGAGGTTCCAACATTGCTCTGATCATTTGTGAGGCTCCATGAGAGCCCTCTGTCAAGCTACTGACATTAAAGAAGTGCTTGTTGGGAGGCAACCCAATGTTATATTTTATCTATTTCCTTTTGTTATTTTATGTTTTTTGTAGGTTGATGATCATAAGAAGTCACAAAATCAATTGAAAAAGCAAAAACAGAATGAAAAATAGAAAGAAAAATAGCACACCCTGGAGGAAGAACTTACTGGCGTTTAAACGCCAGTAAGGCTAGCAGGTGGGCGTTTAACGCCCAGTCTGGCACCATTCTGGGCGTTTAACGCCAGAAAGGGGCACCAGACTGGCGTTAAACACGAGAAAAGGGCAAGAACCTGGCGTTAAACGCCAGAAAGGGGCACCAGCCCGGCGTTTAACGCCAGAATTGGCTCAAAACGTGATTTTGCATGCCATTTGGTGCAGGGATGACTTTTCCTTGACACCACAGGATCTGTGGACCCCACAGGATCCCCACCAACCCCGCCACTCTCTCTCTTCTTCACCCATTCACCAATCACCTCAACACCTTTTCCCCAAAAACCCTTCACCTATCAAATCCCATCTTTCTCTTCACCACTCACATCCATCCTTCATAAAACCCCACCTACCTCACCCTTCAAATTCAAACCACTTTCCCTCCCAAACCCACCCATACATGACCGAACCATGAGCCCCCTCCCCTATATATACCCTTCTTCACCCCTTCATTTTCACACAACCTAAACACCACTTCTCCCCCTCTTTGGCCGAACACAAAGCCATTCCATTCTTCCTCATTTCTTCTTCTTCTACTCTTTTCTTTCTTCTTTTGCTCGAGGACGAGCAAACCTTTTAAGTTTGGTGTGGTAAAAGCGTTGCTTTTTCATTTTTCCATAACCATTTATGGCATCCAAGGCCGGAGAAACCTCTAGAAAGAGGAAAGGGAAGGCAAAAGCTTCCACCTCCAAGTCATGGGAGATGGAGAGATTCATCTCAAGGGTGCATCAAGACCACTTCTATGAAGTTGTGGCCTTGAAGAAGGTGATCCCCGAGGTCCCCTTTTCACTCAAAAAGGGTGAATATCCGGAGATCCGACATGAGATCCGAAGAAGAGGTTGGGAAGTTCTCACCAACCCCATTCAACAAGTCGGAATCTTGATGGTTCAAGAGTTCTATGCCAATGCATGGATCACCAAGAGCCATGATCAAAGTGTGAACCCAAACCCAAAGAATTGGCTTACAATGGTTCGGGGGAAATACTTGGATTTTAGTCTGGAAAATGTAAGGTTGGCATTCAACTTGCCCATGATGCAAGGAGATGAACATCCTTACACTAGAAGGGTCAACTTTGATCAAAGGTTGGACCAAGTCCTCACTGACATTTGTGAAGAGGGCGCCCAATGGAAGAGAGATTCAAGAGGAAAGCCGGTTCAATTAAGAAGGCATGACCTCAAACCCGTGGCTAGAGGATGGTTGGAGTTTATCCAACGCTCAATCATTCCCACTAGCAACCGGTCCGAAGTTACTCTAGACCGGGCCATCATGATTCATAGCATCATGATTGGAGAAGAAGTAGAAGTTCATGAGGTTATAGCCCAAGAACTTTATAAGGTGGCAGACAAGTCCTCTACCTTAGCAAGGTTAGCCTTTCCTCATCTCATTTGTCACCTCTGTTATTCAGTTGGAGTTGACATAGAGGGAGGCATCCCCATTGATGAGGATAAGCCCATCACTAAGAAAAGGATGGAGCAAACAAGAGAATCCTCTCATGATGAGATCCCTGAGATACCTCAAGGGATGCACTTTCCTCCACAAAACTATTGGGAGCAAATTAACACCTCCCTAGGAGAATTGAGTTCCAACATGGGACAACTAAGGGTGGAGCACCAAGAACATTCCATCCTCCTCCATGAAATTAGAGAAGATCAAAGAATCATGAGAGATGAGCAACAAAGACAAGGAAGAGATATTGAGGAGCTCAAGCACTCCATAAGACCTTCAAGAGGAAGAACAAGCCGCCATCACTAAGGTGGACCCGTTCTTTAATCTCCTTGTTCTTTATTTTCTTGTTTTTCGAAAATTTATGCTTTATGTTTGTCCATGTTTGTGTCTTATGATCATTAGTGTCTTAGTGTCTATGCCTTAAAGTTATGAATGTCCTATGAATCCATCACCTTTCTTAAATAAACAATGTTCTTAATTAAAAAGGAGAAGAATTGCATGAATTTTAAATTTTATAACAGTTTAATTATTTTGATGTGGTGGCAACACTTTTGTTTTCTGAATGTATGCTTAAACAGTGCATATGTCTTTTGAATTTGTGGTTCATGAATGTTGGCTCTTGAAAGAATGATGAAAAAGGAGACATGTTACTGAGGATCTGAAAAATCATAAAAATGATTCTTGAAGCAAGAAAAAGTAGTGATTCAAAAAAAAAACGATGAAAGGGAAAAAGAAAGAAAAAGAAAGGAATAAAGTTGTGATCCAAGGCAAAAAGAGTGTGCTTAAGAACCCTGGACACCTCTAATTGGGGACTCTAGCAAAGCTGAGTCACAATCTGAAAAGGTTCACCCAATTATGTGTCTGTGGCATGTATGTATCCGGTGGTAATACTGGAAGACAGAGTGCTTTGGGCCACAGTCAAGACTCAATAAGTAGCTGTGTTCAAGAATCATCATACTTAACTAGGAGAATCAATAACACTATCTGGATTCTAAGTTCCTAAATAAGCCAATCATTCTGAATTTCAAAGGATAAAGTGAGATGCCGAAACTGTTCAGAGGCAAAAAGCTAAAAGCCCCGCTCATCTAATTAATAATGATCTTCATAGATGTTTTTGGAGTTCATTGCATATTCTCTTCTTTTTATCTTATTTGATTTTTAGTTGCTTGGGGACAAGCAACAATTTAAGTTTGGTGTTGTGATGAGCGGATAATTTGTACGCTTTTTGGCATTGTTTTTAGTATGTTTTTAGTATATTTGGTTTAGTTTTTAGTATATTTTTATTAGTTTTTAGTTAAAATTCACTTTTCTGGACTTTACTATGAGTTTGTGTGTTTTTCTGTGATTTCAGGTATTTTCTGGCTGAAATTGAGGGACCTGAGCAAAAATCTGATTCAGAGACTGAAAAGGACTGCAGATGCTGTTGGATTTTGACCTCCCTGCACTCGAAGTGGATTTTCTGGAGCTACAGAAACCCAATTGACGTGCTCTCAACGGCGTTGGAACGTAGACATCCTGGGCTTTCCAGCAATATATGATAGTCCATACTTTGCCCAAGATTTTATGGCCCAAACCGGCGTTCAAAGTCACCCTCAGAATTCCCAGCGTTAAACGCCGGAACTGGCACCAAAATGGGAGTTAAACGCCCAAACTGGCACAAAAGCTGGCGTTTAACTCCAAGAAGAGTCTCTACACGAAAATGCTTCATTGCTCAGCCCAAGCACACACCAAGTGGGCCCGGAAGTGGATTTTTATATCATTTACTCATCTTTGTACACCTTAGGCTACTAGTTTTCTATAAGTAGGACCTTTTACTATTGTATTTGAACATCTGGAGATCTTTGAATCTTTTGATCACTGAGGGCTGGCCTCACGGCCATGCCTAGACCTTGTTCTTATGTATTTTCAACGGTGGAGTTTCTACACACCATAGATTAAGGTGTGGAGCTCTGCTGTACCTCGAGCATTAATGCAATTACTATTGTTCTTCTATTCAATTCCGCTTGTTCTTTGTCCAAGATATCACTTGTTCTTCAACTTGATGAATGTGATGATCCGTGACACTCATCATCATTCTCACCTATGAACGTGTGACTGACAACCACCTCCGTTCTACCTTAGATTGGGTGAATATCTCTTGGATTCCTGATACACGATGCATGAGTGCTCGCCTGACAAACGAGCCAGCCATTCCGTGAGATCAGAGTCTTCGTGGTATAGGCAAGAACTGATGGCGGCATTCAAGAGAATCCGGAAGGTCTAACCTTGTCTGTGGTATTCTGAGTAGGATTCAATGATTGAATGACTGTGACGTGCTTCAAACTCCTGAGGGCGGGGCGTTAGTGACAGACGCAAAAGAATCACTGGATTCTATTCCGGCCTGATTGAGAACCGACAGATGGATAGCCGTGCCGTGACAGGGTGCGTTGAACATTTCCACTGAGAGGATGGGAGGTAGCCACTGACAACGGTGAAACCCTTGCATAAGCTTGCCATGGAAAGGAGTAAGAAGGATTGGATGAAGACAGTAGGAAAGCAGAGAGACGGAAGGGAAAGCATCTTCATATGCTTATCTGAAGCTCTCACCAATGATATACATAAGTATCTCTATCTTTATCTTTATGTTTTATTCATCATCTATACCCATTTGAGTCTGCCTGACTAAGATTTACAAGGTGACCATAGCTTGCTTCATACCAACAATCTCCGTGGGATCGACCCTTACTCGCGTAAGGTTTATTACTTGGACGACCCAGTGCACTTGCTGGTTAGTTGTGCGAAGTTGTGTTTATGCCATGGTATTGAGCACCAAGTCTTTGGAGCCATTACTAGGGATTATTTGAGTTGTGAAAAGTAGTGATCACAATTTCGTGCACCACCAGCTTATCCCATGAGTCCAGGCTATCCTTGGGTTGTGAATCTAACCATATTCTAGCTCTGTCTCTTACTGCAAAAGGGAAAAGCATGAGTCTGTAGACTTCAGGATCAACTCCATTTGTCTTTACAGTCTCACAGATCTGCAAGAACTCAGTTAAAAACTGATAAGGATCTTCAGATGGAAGTCCATAAAACTTGCAGTTTTGTTGCATTAAAGCAACTAGCTGAGGTTTCAGCTCAAAGTTGTTGGCTCCAATGGCAGGAATGGAGATGCTTCTTCCATCAAATTTGGATGTTGGCTTTGTGAAGTCACCAAGCATTCTCCTTGCATCATTATTATTTTCGGCTGCCATCTCCTTCTCTTGTTTGAAAATTTCTGAAAGGTTGTTTCTGGATTGTTGTAATTTAGCTTCTCTTAATTTTCTCTTCAGAGTCCTTTCAGGTTCTGGATCAATTTCAACAAGAATGCCTTTATCCTTGTTCCTGCTCATATGAAAGAGAAGAAAACAAGAAAAGAAAGAGGAATCATCTATGTCACAGTATAGAGATTCCTTTATGTTAGTAGAAAAAGAAAGGGGGGAAGAATGAAGAAAAAAAATGAATAGTCTGTATAAAGAGTAAGGATAGGAGAGGTGAAGAGAAGTGTTAGTAATTAAATAATTAAAATAGAAGAAGAAAAGAGAAAGAGAATTTCGAAAATAATTTTGAAAAAGGGGTTAGTATTTTCGAGAATTAAAGATAAAATATAATTAAAATTAAAACATGAAACAATTAGTTAATTAAAAAGAATTTTTGAAAAAGGGGTGAGATATTTTCGAAAATTAGAGAGGGAAAAGTAGTTAGGTGGTTTTGAAAAAGATAAGAAACAAACAAAAAGTTAGTTAGTTGATTGAAAAAGATTTGAAATCAAAATTGAAAAGATAAGAAGGTAAGAGGTTTAGATAAGATATTTTGAAATCAAATTTTGAAAAAGATAAAAATTTTAAAAAAAAAAGATATGATAAAAAGATAAGATAAAAAATTTTAATAAAAAGATATTTTGAAAAAGATTTAATTTTTAAAATGACTTAACTAACAAGAAACTACAAGATAAGAATTTAGAAATTAAAGATTGAACCTTTCTTAACAAGAAAGTAACAAACTTCAAATTTTTGAATCAATCACATTAATTGTTAGCATATTTTCGAAAAAATGATAGAAAGATAAGAAAAAGATTTTGAAAATATTTTGAAATTTTCGAGAAATATAAAAAAATGAGAAAGATATGATTTTTGAAGAAGATTTTGAAAAGATAAGATTTTTAAAATTGAAAATTTGACTTGACTTGTAAGAAACAACTAATTTTGAAAATTTTTGACTAAGTCAACTCAAATTTTCGAAAATTATGAGAAAAATAAGGAAAAGATATATTTTTGATTTTTGAATTTTTTAATTATGAGAGAGAAAAACACAAAAATGACCCAAAACAAGAAAATTTTGGATCAAAACACAAGATGCATGCAAGAACACTATGAATGTCAAGATGAACACCAAGAACACTTTGAAGATCATGATGAACATCAAGAACATAATTTTGAAAAATTTTTTATGCAAAGAAAACATGCAAGACACCAAACTTAGAAATCTTTAATGCATGGACTCTAACAAACGAAAAATGCATATGAAAAACAACAAACAACACAAAACAAGAAATCATCAAGATCAAACAAGAAGACTTGTCAAGAACAACTTGAAGATCATGAAGAACACTATGAATGCATAAAATTTTGAAAAATGCAAAAAAAAATTTTTTTTAAAGCATGCAATTGACACCAAACTTAAAAATTGACTCAAGACCCAAACAAGAAACACAAAATATTTCTGGTTTTTTATGATTTTATGATTTTTTAGTATTTTTATTATTTTTTTCGAAAATTATAAAAAAATGAAAATAATAAAAAAATATTTTTGAAAGATTTTAGAAAACTTTTTGAAATGAAAATTACCTAATCTGAGCAACAAGATGAACCGTCAGTTGTCCAAACTCGAACAATCCCCGGCAACGGCACCAAAAACTTGGTGGACGAAATTGTGATCCCTATTCTTTAAGTTGCACTCCTTGTAAAATTATGGAATTTGAAATTGGCACGAGTGAACACAACTCCGTTCAACTAACCAGCAAGTGTACTGGGTCGTCCAAGTAATAAACCTTACGTGAGTAAGGGTTGATCCCACAGAGATTGTTGGTATGAAGCAAGCTATGGTCACCTTGTAAATCTCAGTTAGGCAGATTAAATTTGTTTATGGTTTCGAAAATAGAAATAAGAAAATAGATGAAATAATAAAAGGGATAGAATACTTATGCAGATTCATTGGTGGGAATTTCAGATAAGCGAATGGAGATACTGTATGGCTCAAGAACGCCTACTTTCCTACTGCTTCAACTCAATCCTTCTTACTCCTTTCCATGGCAAGCTGTGTATAGGGGTTCACCGTTCGACGATGGCTACTTTGAATCCTCTCGGGAAAATGGTCCTCTGCGGCTGTCACTCGCATGGCTAATCGTCTGGAGGCATCACCTGGCCGAAGGTTACATCCCATCCTCGCAGTGAAAATTACGCTCACGCGCTCTGTCACAGCACGGCTAATCACTGGTTGGTTCCCGCTCCTACTGGAATAGAATCCCTTGATTCTTTTGCGTCTGTCACTAACGCCCAGCACTTGCGAGTCTGAAGCACGTCACAGTCATTCATTACCGGAATCCTACTCGGAATACCACAGACAAGGTTAGACTTTTCGGATTCCCAGGATCCTACTCGGAATACCACAGACAAGGTGAGACTTTCCGGATCCTCATAAATGCCGCCATCTATCAAGCTTATACCACGAAGATTCTGTTGGAGAATCTAAGAGATACACATTCAAGCTCGGTTGCATGTAGAACGGAAGTGGTTGTCAATCACGCGCGTTCATAGGTGAGAATGATGATGAGCGTCACATAATCATCACATTCATCATGTTCTTGGGTGCGAATGAATATCTTGGAATAAGAATAAGAGGGATTTGAATAAAAGAAAATAGAATTACATTAATACTTGAGGTACAGCAGAGCTCCACACCCTTAATCTATGGTGTGCAGAAACTCCACCGTTGAAAATACATAAGTAAAAGGTTCAGGCATGGCCGAATGGCCAGCCCCCATGATCTGAGCACTATGCGTCCCAAGATGTCTAATACACTAGTAAAAAGTTCTATTTATAATAAACTAGCTCCTAGGGTTTACATGAGTAAGTAATTGATGTATAAATCCACTTGCGGGGCCCACTTGGTGTATGTTTGGGCTGAGCTTGATCAATCCACAAGCTGAGGCTTCTCTTGGAGTTGAACTCCAAGTTATGACGTGTTTTGGGGGTTCAACTCCGGATCATGACGTTTTTCTGGCGTTTAACTCCAGACAGCAGCATGTACTTGGCGTTCAACGCCAAGTTACGTCGTCAATTTCCGAATAAAGTATGGACTATTATATATTGCTGGAAAGCCCTGGATGTCTACGTTCCAACGCCGTTGAGAGCGCGCCATTTGGAGTTCTGTAGCTCCAGAAAATCCATTTTGAGTGCAGGGAGGTCAGATTCCAACAGCATCAGCAGTCCTTTTGTCAGCCTTTTTCAGAGTTTTGCTCAAGTCCCTCAATTTCAGCCAGAAATTACCTGAAATCACAGAAAAACACACAAACTCATAGTAAAGTCTAGAAATGTGAAAATTTAACATAAAAACTAATGAAAACATCCCTAAAAGTAGCTTGAACTTACTAAAAACTACCTAAGAACAATGCCAAAAAGCGTATAAATTATCCGCTCATCAGTAGCCTAGGGTTTACAGATATGAGTAAATGACATAAAAATCCACTTCCGGGCCCACTTGGTGTGTGCTTGGGCTGAGCATTGAAGCATTTTCGTGTAGAGACTTTTCTTGGAGTTAAACGCCAGCTTTTGTGCCAGTTTGGGCGTTTAACTCTCATTCTTGTGCCAGTTCCGGCGTTTAACGCCGGGCAGTTTTGAGCTGATTTGGAACACCGGTTTGGGCCATCAAATCTGGGGCAAAGTATGGACTATTATATATTGCTGGAAAGCCCAGGATGTCTACTTTCCAACGCCGTTGAGAGCGCTCCAATTGGGCTTCTGTAGCTCCAGAAAATCCACTTCGAGTGCAGGGAGGTCAGAATCCAACAGCATCTGCAGTCCTTTTTAGTCTCTGAATCAGATTTTTGCTCAGGTCCCTCAATTTCAGCCAGAAAATACCTGAAATCACAAAAAAACATACAAACTCATAATAAAGTCCAGAAAAGTGAATTTTAACTAGAAACTAATAAAAATATAATAAAAACTAACTAAAACATACTAAAAACATACTAAAAACAATGCCAAATAGCGTACAAATTATCCGCTCATCACTACCCAAATTTTTTTTTCACTTTTGTATTACATACTCATGTATCAAACTTATTTTTTAATTTTGTCCCATGTGCATTGATTCTTTTTATTTTGCATTTGGGGTAATATATTTTTTTTGTATCCCCTTATTTAATTGCTTAATTAATTTTTTTATTTTTTTTATTTTTTATTTTTTTATCAATGCACATGGTAATTTAATTATTTTTATTTCACATGAGCATGCTTCCCAAATTTTCAAATAATTTATTCAATTTAGTTCCCTACTTTTTTCTACACTACAAGAAAAACACCCATTCAGGTAAACTTGAAAAGTGTAGCTAAAAGTGAAAAAAAATGATGCCTTAGGCTACGACTACGCTTTTTGGGCTACGGCTACGCTTTTTGAGGTGATTCCTATTCAGCCGTTGCCTATTCTCAAAGGCTACGCTTTTCTGCACCAAGGGCTACGCTTTTGGCGTTTGGGAATAGGCTACGCTTTTCAAGTGATGCTGTCCACGACCAAAGGCTACGCTTTTCAGCTTTCATTTTTTCAGAATAGGCTACGCTTTTCAACACTACTGCATCACTTGTAAAGCGTAGCCACATTGTATACCATAGCTACTTTTTATAAGCGTAGCCTTAGATCCCTCTTTTTTTTTGTATACTATAGCTACTGTATATAAGTGTAGCCTTAGGTCCCTCATTGTTTTTTTTTTTCTATATATATATATATATATATATATATATATATATATATATATATATATTCTAATAATTTTTTTTTCTAAAACCTAATATTTAGTAATATGATTATGTATATAATCCTATTTTTTTTAATTAAATTAGTTAAAAATTATAAAATAAAAATAAATACATAAAAATACCATACAATATTCTTTAAATAATAAAAATTATCCTTTAACAAAATATATTTATAATGAACTAAAAATATTAGGATGATCATAAATGAGTATTCATACATCTCACACTAAATTAAACATACCCATATCAAAATATACATTAGACCACTTAGGATTTACTACTAATAAACTATAAAAAACCAAAATATTGTATCCTACATAAGTATCTTCTAATAAAAGTTATTAACCTTCAGATAGAAGAGAAAAAAATCTTGTTCTTTAAATATCTTGTCCGACGAAAGATCGTATTTGGGAGATTTCTAGTTCTTCATCTGCCTCAAATCTTGTTCTGTAGGTTCTAGCAACTACAAAAGAAAAAAATCAAAATTATATAACACTTACTAAACCCCTTAAGGCTTAAATTTGAAAGCATACATAGCACAAAAATGGAAAAAAATGAAATTCACAAACAAAATCAGAAACAAGGTAAATAAGTGTATATCATACCAATTCAATATGACTCTGAGGGAAATAGAAAACTTTGTCTTGAACACGAGGGGCATCCATTAATGCCCCTGCACAGCCTCCATAGCTCTTTAAACAAATCATCACCAGCCCCATCTGCCATAAAACAAAACACAAACATGTTGAAAACTTTGCATGGTTTTTTTCAGACCAAAAGTTGGAAACTTTTTTCTCTCATTTTTGCATTAAGCTCTTCCTTAGTAACATCCATGTTCACAAGGCAAAAAGGGTCATTCACTTCATATTGAAAAATTAAAGGAAAACATTAAAAATGAAGGGTCCCAACAACATTAGTCAATTGCTGAAAGAACACAGACATTACTCTTTTTCAGCTCAACACTCACATTAACCAAACATGGTAACAACAAAACCACATGAAAATAAATAAACAAGTGGGAGATATTGAGCAGAGGAAGAGATATTATTAGATCCATTAAGACTTAAAAGAGTCAACTATCTAAGGTAAAGAGTCAACCATAGTCTCTTGAAACTCAGCTCCAAGATAGCCACTATAAACATGGAACCAGTTATCCAATAACAAGTAGTTTGCCACAGTACCAGAAATATATAGATAATAATAAGAGACAATCAAGAAGACATGAAAGGAGAGAATGAAGGGCACAGACCTCATTTTGGATCCTGTTGCATAAAGATTCAACCAATTGATTTCTGTCAAATCCCATATTAACCACTTCCTGAAGAAGCTCTTCGACAATCTGCAAAACCATGATATTGGTGGATTTTGTAAGTGAATAAGTGTGAGTATCAAAATTGTTTAAGGTGGAGTTCATGTCAAAAATAAAAACCAGGCAAATTGATAAACATAAGGACACTATTCTATTCTTTATCAGAAGGTAAGATAAAGAACAAATATGTTCCTTTTGCTTCACTCAAATTTTAACTCCAGTTGGCACAGTCTCAGAGAAATAACAAACTTTGAAATGCTTAATTCAATGATAGGAATATTTAGGAACATGAAGCTCAATAGTTGACAATAGTTGATAAATTGCCATGAGCCACGAAAATACTGCAGCATATATAATCCACATGCAACAAAAATAATAAACATGAAATCAGTAAACTACTCTAGACAAATGAATAATAGTCCCCATTAGTACTTGATTTTTGTTTATTAGAACATTACCATTTACCACTACAAAGTAAACTGCTGATTAAGAAAGCAATAATCATTCACATACAGATCCAAGAATCAAGCAGCTGACTGGTCAATAAATATATTATGTAGCCTAACTTATTTGAGAATAAGCATACTCAATGAAAAGGTTTCTGCCATTTAATCACCAAATACAGCTAAAATCAATATCTAACTATTCTAACCCTTACCTCTTTGTTGATCAAATACACAAGACTTGTCCCTGTTTTTCTCTTGAGCCCAAACCTTAACCGTTCCAAGAACCAAAATTTTGGTTACATTTCACAAGGCCATTCGACCAAATTAAACACAGAGGAGAGAAAATCACTCACCTCTCTTTGCTTGTGGTGGTAGTTGTGTTAAAAGAAATTGAATAAACTGAAAAAAATAGAGCAAGAGAATTATCAGAATTTTGAATTAGAGGAGAAAAGAAAGAAGATGAAGTCGTTGTCCTCACCTAGCAAAGAAACTCGAAGAACAGTTGGGTGAGTGGAACGCAGCTCCCTCTTAAGCTTCAGTCAGCTCCCTCCTTGGCCGTCATTCTCTTTCTCTTGGTGCTATGATTGATGAAGAGCCAAAAACTTGAAGAATGCTCCTGTTTTTGCTCCCTGGTGCTTTGGCTATTCCTCTGTTCCTTGCCCTCTCTCTACTGTCTGTGAATTCATGAGGGAGACAGACGGAGACACAATGTTATGTTATGATTATGGGTATTTTTCTTGTAGTGAGTTCTCCTATGTTATGTTAGATAGATTGAAGAGGAGGTACCTGTCACAAATTTGAACCTATTCCATCAAGGGTGATTTGTTTAATATGCCACTAAACAAGTCAATCGGTATCTAAATAGACATGTTACTTGTGCAACTTGGAAGGAGGAGCAAATTACAAGCAGAATGCAAACATTCAACTGAGATTAAAGTGCTTGAATAAACTCCAGAAGTACTTACTTGAGAGGATCCTCAGTGCTTTCCCCAACATATGCAATAGCAGCAAAGTGCATCACAGCATCAAACTTATTCTCCAAAAATATTTTATTAACCTGGTAACCAGTTAAGTAGAAAATCTTTCTTGGGTATTCTCCACATACATTTCAATCAAAGTTAAAAATATGACAACAAAATATTTCTAGTGATGAGGAAAGTAGGTAAGGATACAGATGTCTGATCTCCCAAGTCATCATATATAAATTGAAGCCTTTCTGGTTCTGGAAATAAATTTTGAAGAACTCTGACGGCACCCATATTTCCTCGTGACAGATTGTCCTGCCAAAAAGGAAAAAACAATGGTATGCCTGTCGCAACCACACTGATAAGTGCATTTGATTTTGTCAGAGAAATATTTCATTTTTATTAATAGACATATTACTATAGTGACATGATAATTTTCCTTCAGAAGCCGAAGCGTAGCATGTGAACCAATGTAGCCTGCACTGCCTGTTACTAAAACATGAGTTACCCCAGGTTCGCGAATGGCAAACTGGAAAAGGGGGAAAACAGAAACAAAAATAATAAATTAGCTTAAATAAATAAAGAAAATTAGCTTTAGAGAAGGCAAACTCCTATATCAGGATAGTTCAAAGAAAGAAGAAAATTATAACTGAAAAATATATATATCTTGTCTTTATAATTTTTCCCTTAAAAACTATCCCCTTTTCTCCTTCTTTCAACTATCTGGCTGACAAAAGTTGTGAACGGTAATTAAACATAATCAAGCTTCACTCTTTATGGACAAAAAATTAAAATAGTTCATATCATTCATCAATTCATCTCTATCAACAATCTACCACTTTTAAGATATCTTTCAAAGGGTAATAATCAAACAGCTATGAAACTATAATGAATATGCACATCTCTGGTGTGGAGGGGACAAAAAAAAGGGAAAGAAGCAAAGACATAAAAAGCTCTCAAAGAAAACATGTGTAAGATGACTAGCGATTATCGGACTAGTGGAACTCAAAGATGGAGATTGCTTGATCATGATAATGCATAATGCTGTTAATCCAGCAGCAAGAAAAACTTTTCCAAGAAAATTGCCTTTTCTTTTTGGGTCAGCATAATCCAAGCCTAAAAGACAGAAAAACATAAACAGGAGAAATTAAATTGAAGAGGCCACATCTATGATAAGCTTAACAAATCCAATGGCATGAAATAAACTACAGAACTAGACAATGATTCGTCGTAAGTAAAAAGTGAAATTTAAACAAGAAAAAATCAACAAGAACAATAACAAAAATAAGAATAATAATTCAGTTGACACATGGTGAAATTTACATTGGTGATTTTAGTTTTGATCTGGCAGTCCACAGATAAATAACGCAGAATACAGAAGCTAAAACCCCAATTAAAACCCTAAAACCAAAACCCAAAACCTCCCAAATTTCACAGAACCATCATCATCATCGGGCGCTTACCTCGCTTGTTAGGGATCGATGCTTTGCCTCATTGGAAACCTTGATGCTTCACAGTAGAAGAGGTCGCTAGAGAGCATACAGTTTTTTTGACACTGCACAGAGAGGGCGAGTGAGAGAGAGCGAGTAAGAGAATGAGCGAGAAGAAAAGAACGAGGCACAGAATGCTTACTTGGTGAGCGCGGTGATGAATGGCAACGGTGAACAAGAGATGAGCCACGACGAATCGAAGGTGAAAATCCTTGAAGAGATGAGCAGCGGCGACGAATTGAAGGAGAAGGCACGCGAGTTTGTATAGGTAGCGTGAATTGGTGACGAATCAAAGAAAAAATATTCATTAAGCTCAGTATATAGCGCAGAGATGAGGGTTACTCGATCGAATTGAAAGGGGAAGGACGATGAGAAGCGCAGAGATAATGCTGGTGAGGGCGGCGCAGCGACGTGGAGGAGGGCGAAGAGGAGCGACAATGAGTGGTGAGTGAGAGGGTTTCTGTAGCGAGAGGGTTTCTTCGCGATGGTAAGCTTTGAAGGGTTTCTTCGAAGGTGACAGGGTTTCTGAAAGGGGATTGAGATGAAGGCTGAGATGAAGGCTAAGTGTGAGTTTTGGAGGGACAAAAATTTCACTAAGTGTGTGAGTTTTGCTTTTGGGAAATTAAGGAATAAAATTTATCAATTGTCAAGTTTTTTGCTTTAGATACATTAGACATCACTTTTGAAGTGCACCCAAAACTTAACAAATAGGCTACACTCTAAAAGCGCTTCCTTAGATATAAAAAGTGGATCCATATATATCAACATTCGGCTACGCTTTATAAGTGATTTCTATAATACCTAAGGCTACACTTTTTAAATGATGCCAAAATTGTGTTTCTTTTTCTCTTATAAAAAGGCATCACTGAGAAAAGCGTAGCCTATTCATAGAATAGGCTACGCTTTTCAAATGTAGCTTAAAAAAAGTGTGGCTGAATGAGTATTTTTCTTGTAGTGCTATCATCCCATGTTCCCATAAAATTCTCCACACTTAAATTATACACAATATCTATCTTAAGCTAACCAAGGATTCAAATTGGGATTTTTATTTTATTTTTCTGCTTAAAGCTAGTAATGTGGTTATAAAATAGAAGGGGGTTAAAAGGCTCAAGAGGGCTAACAAAGATGGCATAAAAGGTAGGTTTATTTGGGATAAGTGAGCAAAAATACAAATAATGGCCTCAATCATATGCAAGCATGTAAATACACTAAATAATGGACATATAGACTGGAACAAAATCTAGATTGCAGTTATAGAGAAGAAAACACACAAGAATAAAATATTATGGTTAAATAATGTAACCATGCAATTAAGCTCAAATCTCACAGGTTTTGTGTTCTTTGACTCAAAAAACCATGTTCCAAATACAACTTCCAAACAAGTTTAACACAAATTTTTCAATTTAAATTAGTGAAATACTATAAAATTTTCTTATATTACTTCAACCAAGTAGTAACTAAATGCATAAAATCAAACAAACATGCAAATGCAACAATTAACAAATTAACATTGGTGTTGAAAAAAAAAAAGAAGTAACTAACCCACGGAGATCGGTATCGACCTCCCCACACTTAAAGATTGCACCGTCCTCGGTGTATGCTAAGATGTACAGGTGGATGGGTGGCTCCGCAGCTAGTGCTCTTTTTGTTCCTTTCCTTGCCGGTAGTTTGGGAGTAGCTTTCTCTTTACCTTTCTTGGTGGCCATCCTAAAAGGGAAAGAGTAAGGATGTTAAAACTTCAAGGGTTAGAGCAAGGAAGAGAACGGGAAAGGTGGTAATCAGTGCACAGTAAAGAAGAATGACGTTAACACATGGTCATGACTACATGTGAAAAGTCATCAATAGAAATATATCAAGTGCATGTAATGACAATTAAATGCAAGATGTTTATTGGCATGCTGGCAAAGGCATGAGTAGCATAGATCAAGCATTCAATGTCCAAGTTAGATTACCAAGTCTTTCAAACTAACAACATGTTTGTAATAACAATTATATTTAATTAATAAATATAAAAAGGGTTTATATGAAAAGCAAGCATTTATAGTAGTAGATTAAAAGAAATCTAAAGATAGTGCACAATGCCATACGGGCGTTTTCACAAACACATAGCATGCATGGTAAATAAGTTATTGAATGTATTAAATTGAACATGCAAGCAACCCTTTAAAAAGTAATATACAATTGTCAAACAATTCCTTTAATAATCCACAAGCAAAATATAGAAATTAATGACCCAAATAAATTTCTAACACCAATGAAAATAATGCAATGAATGAAAGTATGCAAATAAATTAAATGAAATAGAATAGAAGTGAAGAGGGATGAGAAGTTAAAGAGATGAAGAAGAAGAAAGTAAGGAAGGGAAGAAGAAAGAAGAAAAGATAGAAGAAATTAGGATTAGAAAATAAAAGATAAGATAATTGGCGCTGATCTGGATAAGTTGTGCGGCACAGGCAACGCAGACGCGTGAGTGACGCATTCGCATGGATAGCGATTCGATGAAGTGACGCGGACGCGTGGCTCACGCGTTCACGTGGAGTGATTCGTGCCATTTGCGCGAGGGCAGCCTCAAGCACGCACAACTCTCTATTTTTTATACATATTGCCAAAATTTAGGGTGACGCGGTCGCGTGGGTGACGCAATCGCGTGGATGGCGTATTTTAAAGAACGACGCAGACGCATAGGACACGCATTCGCGTGGTAGGGCTTGTGCTTCTAGCACGAGTCCAGCCCAATTCCAGCTCAACTTTCGGCCATACACCCTTTTATGTCGATTTTACAGGACACGTGTTTGCGTGGGTGACGCGGACGTGTGGGAGGCATTTTTCCCACATGACGCTGACGCGTCAGTGACACGGTCACGTGGATCAACTTGTTCCAAAGGCATGCCTCCAGCCGTGCTTCCGCGTGACTTTCTGTAAAATTTCTTTTCTTCCTAAGGCACCTATGACGCGGACGCGTCGGCGACGCTGTCGCGTCGCGTGCCTTTTTTTATAATGCAGTATGCAGAATGCAATGCTTAATATGAATGCTATGCATGATTCCAGTTTTAATAAAAACTCAAAAACAGACTAAAATTAAAACTGAAAAAGGAACGATCATACCATGGTGGGTTGTCTCCCACCTAGCACTTTTAGTTAAAGTCCTTAAGTTGGACATTCTGATGAGCTTCTTGTGATGGCGGCTTGTGCTTGAACTCATCTTGAAACTTCCACCAATGCTTGGTCTTCTAATAAGCTCTATCCATACTAAGTAAATTCCTCAAGCTTTGATGGAGTTCTTCACAAGCCTTGGGCTCACAAAATTGATCCTCATATATTCCCGGGTCCCGAATCTTATTTCTACACCCGTCTTCAAGTTGATTATCATGATTCCATCCGGGTGGTTCAGCTTTAGAATTCTCACTGAAGTGTCCAAACAACTTCCTAGACCCATTCAATTGAGCTCTATACCAACCTTTGCGTTTAAACTTAAAGCTTCCAACCATAACGAACCTTGCACGATAATTCTTACCACTGACCATCTTTCTCTTACTCTTAATGCCACAAAGATCTCTAAGTTGATCATCCGTCTCCAGTAGCCCATATTCAAGTGGAATTAGAAAGCTAAGGAATATGAATTTTACCCACTTGAATGTTGTGAAGGGTGATGGCAACTTAGGGGGAGGGGTTTCTAATGAACTTGCAAGCTCCACTCCCTTGTGCTCTTCTTTGACATCTTCCACCTCTTTGCAAGCTTCTTCAATTTCAACCTCTTCCTCTTGGTAGCTTTCTTCTGATTCAATTTCTTCTTTATTGTTTACCAAGGGCATGGGAGGTTGTGCTTCTTCTTCTTTAATCTCCATGTCAAGTCCAATGGGGGAGGATTCAAATGTAGATAAGAATTCATTAATGATTGAATCCATCTCTTGATCGTCACCTTCAAAGTCTTCAACCATGCTATACCTTGGAGGTTGTACACCCTCATCAACATCAATTTCAAACGTCTTTGAAGGAGGCTCTATGACTTGAATTTTCCATGGAGGTTCTGCATCTCCTAAGTCTTCAACCACTTCTTCCTCTTTAATGGCAGGCGTAGCTTCTTCCAATTGTTCCAATATAAAGTTGTGCTGCTCACTGTCCACCGGAGTTTCTAACTTCTCCTTCATACCACGTTTTTCAGTAGATTCTCCACATGAAGCCATGGGAGTTCCTTGAATGTTCGAACGTCGGGAAGGTAATCGATTTATCGCTTGATCCAGTTGGCGAAGGGTTTTTTTACTGTTTCTTTGAGACGATCCCTTGATTCTTGTTGTACTCGGCTGTCATAAGTAGGATCATAGTGCTCTTGGATTGATGGATATGGAGATGGTGTATATTGAAGTGGTGGTTCTTGGGAGTAATTGGGGTAGAATTGGGGTGGTTTTATATATGGTTCATACGGTGCATAGGGTGAGTGGTATAGTGGATTTGGGTTGGGGTCATATGGAGGTAAATGGTTGTAGGGGGCTTGTGAGTATGGTGGTCCAAGGCCATGTTGATGAGAGGGTTCATAGGTGTATGGTGGTGGTTGTTGATAATCAAAAGAGTGCTCACCATAGCCGTTATCTTGGTATGCATCATAGAATGGTTGTTGATAGTCCATTGGAGGTGGTTGTTGCCATGAGGGTTGATCGAATCCTTGTGGCTCCTCCCACCTTTGATTGTTCCAACCTTGACGCATGTTCTCATTGTAATCTCCTCTTCTTACAACATAGTTGTAACCAGACTCATAGCCAAAGGGGTGAGAGTTCATAGTAGTAGGAGAAAATAAAAACAAAAACTAACAAAGAGAAAATATTTTGAAAAAAAATATATGATTTTTGAAAAAAAGATAAGATAAGATTTTGAAAAAGATAGGATAAGATTTTAAAAAAGATATGATTTTTTTTTTGAAAAAGATTTGAATTTTGAAATATAAGATAAGATAAGATAAAAATTTTAAAATAAAAATCTGAAATTTTTTTTTGAAAAATATTTACAATAACCAAAAATAAGGCACACGTTTGCAATTCCCCGGCAACGGTGCCATTTTGAAGAACTGAAGATTGATGGTTTAGAAGTTACAATAAATTCTCGTTGCAAGTATAGTTTCTAAACCAAGCAATCAACCTTTCTTACAAACGTTTGGTTGTCACAAGTAACAAATCCAATAAAATTTATAAACTGAAGTATTCAAACCTCGGGTCGTCTTCTCAAGGAATTGCAGGGAGGTGTGTTTTATTATTGGTTATGGAAAACAGTGTTTTTGGGTTTTGAAAAGGTTTTGAACGAGGGAAATGGACTGCAGAAATTAATAAACTAATAACGAAGAAATCTCTTGGCAAGGAATGAAAACTGGAAGTCCTATCCTAGTTATCCTTATCAATGGTGATGAGAATTATACTTTTGCTCCCACTAAGTCAACCTCTAACTATGAAGGTCAGTTAAGTGGACAAATTAATTTAACACCTAAAGTCCTAGTCAACTCCTTAGGGAAAAACTAGAGTTATAGGAATCTAAGTTAATCAGCAAAGATAGTAATTATCAATCACAATGAGTTTGACAACTCAAGAGTCACCAATTAATCAACCAAAGCCAATAGTAAATAATCTAAATTATAAATAGAGAGAAGGAATCATGAGTCTGGAATACCTCAAATTATATTAATTAAGAAAATCATAACATGAATGGTCCATAAACAAATAAAAGAGAAAACAAATAAGAAGAACATTGAACTTGAGATGAAGAAGAAATATTCCTAATCCTAAGAGAGAGGAGAGAACCTCTCTCTCTAAAAACTACATCTAAACCTATCTAAGAATGTATGTTGTATGATGTATCCAGTATATCCTCTTAAAAATGGATGGATTCCTCCATTTATAATCCTTTAATCTGTGTTTTCTGGGCTTGGATCTGGGCCAAAAAGGGCCAGAAGTCGCTGGGGCTGACTTCTGCAAATTTTGCAGATCGCGCACGTCACGCGTTCGCGTGGGTCACGCGGTCGCGCCATCTGGAGTTTTGCTCTTCTACGCGGTCGCGTCAGTCATGGATCCGCGTTAGTTGCATTTCGCAGATCACGCGTTCACATCATCTAGGCGCTCGCATCAATTCTCTTTTGCGCTAAGCACGCGTTCGCGTCGTCCACGCGGACGCGTCGCTGCCAGTTTCTCCAAAACTTCAATTTGTGCTTTCCTTCCACTTTTGCATGCTTCCTTTACATCCTCTAAGCCATTCTTGCACTGTAATCTCTGAAATCACTTAACACACATATCAAGGCATCGAATGATAATAAGAGAGGATTTAAATAAAAAAAATAAAAGCCAAAGAAGCATGTTGTCAATTATAGCACAAAATCAGGAAGGAAAATGTAAAACATGCAAATCATATGAATAAGTGGGTAAAGAGTTGATAAAACCCACTCAATTAATCACAAGATAAATCATGAAATAGTGGTTTATCAGTGGTGCAACATGGATTTGACCAAAGCCGGAGTAGCCAGAAAATTGCAGCTAGAAGAGCTCGAGTGTTTGAGGAACGAAGCGTATAAGAATGCCCGGATTTACAAAGAAAAGACTAAATCATTCCATGATCATCACATCCGGAAGAAAGACTTCTAAGAAGGTGATGAGGTTCTCCTCTACAATTCGAGGCTTCGTTTCATGCCTGGTGATGAGCGGATAATTTATACGCTTTTTGGCATTGTTTTTAGGTAGTTTTTAGTAAGTTCAAGCTACTTTTAGGGATGTTTTCATTAGTTTTTATGTTAAATTCATATTTCTGGACTTTACTATGAGTTTGTGTGTTTTTCTGTGATTTCAGATAATTTTTGGCTGAAATTGAGGGACTTGAGCAAAACTCTGATAGGAGGCTGACAAAGGATTGCTGATGCTGTTAGAATCTGACCTCCCTGCACTCAAAATGGATTTTCTGGAGCTACTGAACTCCAAATGGCGCGCTCTTAATGGCGTTGGAAAGTAGACATCTAGAGCTTTCCAGCAATATATAATAGTTCATACTTTATTCGGGAATTGACGACGTAAACTGGCGCTCAACGCCAGTTCCATGTTGCTGTCTGGAGTCAAACGCCAGAAACACGTCACAACCCAGAGTTGAACGCCCAAAACACGTTACAACTTGGCGTTCAACTCCAATAAAAGCCTCAGCTCGTGGATAGACCAAGCTCAGCCCAAAAATACACCAAGTGGGCCCCAGAAGTGGATTTATGCATCAATTACTTACTTCTGTAAACCCTAGTAGCTAGTTTATTATAAATAGAACTTTTTACTAGTGTATTAGATATCTCTGGACGCCTAGTCCTTAGACCATGGGGGCTGGCCATTCGGCCATGCCTGAACCTTTCACTTATGTATTTTCAACAGTGGAGTTTCTACACACCATAGATTAAGGGTGTAGAGCTCTGCTGTACCTCAAGTTTTAATGCAATTACTACTGTTTCTATTCAATTCTCTTTATTCCTATTCTAAGATATTCGTTGCACTTCAACTTGATGAATGTGATTATCCGTGACACTCATCATCATTCTCACCTATGAACGCGCGTGATTGACAACTACTTCGGTTCTACCTTAGACCAGGCGCATATCTCTTGGATTCCTTAATCAGAATCATCGTGGTATAAGCTAGAATTGATAGCGGCATTCATGGGAATCCGGAAAGTCTAACCTTGTCTGTGGTATTTCAAGTAGGATTCCGGGATTGAATGACTGTGATGAGCTTCAAACTCCTGAAGGCTAGGCGTTAGTGACAGACGCAAAAGAATCAAGGGATTCTATTCCAGCCTGATTGAGAACCGACAGATGATTAGCCGTGCTGTGACAGAGCATTTGGACCATTTTCACTGAGAGGATGGGATGTAGCCATTGACAACAGTGATGCCCTACATACAGCTTGCCATGGAAAGGAGTAAGAAGGATTGGATGAATGTAATAGGAAAGTAGAGATTCAGAAGGAACACAGCATCTCCACATACCTATCTGAAATTCCCACTATTAATTTACATAAGTATTTCTATCCTATTTTATTTTCTGTTTATTATTAATTTTCGAAATCCATAATTAATTACTATCTGCCTGACTGAGATTTACAAGATGACCATAGCTTGCTTCATACCAACAATCTCTGTGGGATCGACCCTTACTCACGTAAGGTATTACTTGGATGACCCAGTACACTTGCTGGTTAAGTTGAACGGAGTTGTGTCCACACATAGGAAAGAGCCATAATAATGATTCCATACAATAACAAAGGATACTACATTGATGTGATCAAAATTTCTTCCACCAAGTTTTTGGCGCCGTTGCCGGGGATTGTTCGAGTATGAACAACTGACGGTTCATCTTGTTGCTCAGATTAGGTAATTTTCTTTTCAAAAACTTTTTAAAAAATCTTTTTCAAAATTTCTCTTTTCTTTTTCGTTTTTTTCAAAAATATTTTCGAAAAAAATTAATAAAAATCCAAAAAAATCATAAAATCATAAAAATAAAAAATATTTTATGTTTCTTGTTTGAGTCTTAAGTCAATTTTTAAGTTTGGTGTCAAATGCATGTTTTTAAAAATTTTTCTTGCATTTTTCGAAAATTCCATGCATTCATAGTGTTCTTCATGATCTTCATGTTGTTCTTGACAAAGTCTTCTTGTTTGATCTTGATGATTTCTTGTTTTGTGTTGTTTGTTGTTTTTCATATGCATTTTTCGTTTGTTAGAGTCCATGCATTAAAGATTTCTAAGTTTGGTGTCTTGCATGTTTTCTGTGCATCAAAAATTTTTCAAAAATATGTTCTTGATGTTCATCATGATCTTCAAAGTGTTCTTGGTGTTCATCTTGACATTCATAGTGTTCTTGCATGCATCTTGTGTTTTGATCCAAAATTTTCATGTTTTGGGTCATTTTTGTGTTTTTCTCTCTCATCATTAAAAATTCAAAAAAATAAAAAAATATCTTTTCCTTATTTTTCTCATAATTTTTGAAAATTTGAGTTGACTTAGTCAAAAATTTTCAAAATTAGTTATTTCTTATAAGTCAAGTCAAATTTTCAATTTTAAGAAAAAATCTTATCTTTTTAAAATCTTTTTAAAAAATTATATCTTTTTCATTTTTTTTCTATTTGTTGAAAATTTCAAAAATCTTTTTCAAAATATTTTCAAAATCTTTTTCTTACCTTTATATCATATTTTTGAAAAGTCACTAACAATTAATGTGATTGATTCAAAAATTTGAAGTTTGTTACTTTCTTGTTAAGAAAGGTTCAATCTTTAAGTTCTAGAATCTTATCGTGTAGTTTCTTGTTGGTGAAGTAAGTAATTTCAAATTTTTGAATTAAATCTTTTTATCTTTTATCATATCTTTTTCAAAAATTTTATCTTTTTCAAAATTTTGATTTCAAAATATCTTATCTAACTTCTTATCTTCTTATCTTTTCAAAATTGATTTTAATATCTTTTTCAACTAACTATTTGACTTTTTGTTTGTTTCTTATCTTTTTCAAAACCACCTAACTACTTTTCCCTCTTCAATTTTCGAAAATACCTCCCTCTTTTTCAAAAATTCTTTTTAATTGTTTTAAATTTAAATTTTAATCATATCTTATCTTTAATTTTCAAAATCACTAACTCCTTTTCAAAAATTAATTTTCGAATTCTCCCTCTCTTTTCTTATTCTATTTAATTATTTATTTACTAACACTTCTCTTCACCTCTCTTCATCTAAAAATCCAAACCCATTCTTCTTCACTCTTCTCCCCTTTCTTCTTCTACTAACAATAAGGAACCTCTTTACTGTGACATAGAGGATTCCTCTTCTTTTCTTGTTTTCTTCTCTTTCATATGAGCAGGAACAAGGAAAAAGGCACTCTTGTTGAAATTGATCCTGAACCTGAAAGGACTCTGAAGAGGAAACTAAGAGAAGCTAAACAATCCAGAAACAACCTTTCAGAAATTTTCGAACAAGAGAAGGAGATTGCAGCCGAACCCAACAACAATAATGCAAGGAGAATGCTTGGTGACTTCACAAAACCAACGTCCAAATTTGATGGAAGAAGCATCTCCATTCTTGCCATTGGAGCCAACAATTTTGAGCTTAAGCTTCAACTAGTTACTTTAATGCAACAGAACTGCAAGTTTTATGGACTTTCATCTAAAGATCCTTACCAATTTTTAACTGAGTTCTTGCAGATTTGTGAGATTGTAAAGACGAATGGAGTAGATCCTGAAGTCTACAGGCTCATGCTTTTCCCTTTTGCTGTAAGAGACAGAGCTAGAATATGGTTGGATTCACAACCTAAGGATAGCCTGGACTCCTGGGATAAGCTGGTCACGGCCTTCTTGGATAAATTCTTTCCTCCTCAAAAGCTGAGCAAGCTTAGAGTGGATGTTCAGACCTTCAAACAAAAAGATGGTGAATCCCTCTATGAAGCTTGGGAAAGATACAAGCAGTTGACCAAAAGGTGTCCATCTGACATGTTTTCAGAATGGACCATATTAGATATATTCTATTATGGTCTATCTAAGTTTTCGAAAATGTCATTGGACCATTTTGCAGGTGGATCCGTTCACCTAAAGAAAACACCTGCAGAAGCTCAAGAACTCATTGACATGGTTGCAAATAACCAATTCATATACACTTCTGAGAGGAATTTCGTGAATAATGGGACGCCTCAGAGGAAGGGAGTTATTGAAATTGATGCTCTGAATGCCATATTGGCTTAGAATAAAGTGTTGACTCAGCAAGTCAACATGATCTCTCAAAGTTTGAATGGATAGCAAAATGCATCCAACAGTACTAAAGAGGCAGCTTCTGAAGAAGCTTATAATCCTGAGAACCCTGCAACAGTAGAGGTAAATTACATGGGTGAACCTTATGGAAACACCTATAACTCATCATGGAGAAATCACCCAAATTTCTCATGGAAGGATCAACAAAAGCCTCAACAAGGCTTTAATAATGGTGGAAGAAATAGGCTCAGTAATAACAAGCCTTTTCCATCATCTTCTCAGCAACAGACAGAGAATTCTGAACAAAGCTCCTCTAATTTAACAAATTTAGTCTCTGATCTGTCAAAAGCCACTTTCAGTTTCATGAGTGAAACATGATCCTCCATCAGAAATCTAGAGGCACAAGTGGGCCAGCTGAGTAAGAAAGTCATTGAAACTCCTCCCAGTATTATCCCAAGCAATACAGAAGAGAATCCAAAAGGAGAGTGCAAGGCCATTAATGTGATCAATATGGCCGAATGCACAAGGGAGGAGAAGGATGAAAATCCTAGTGAGGAAGACCACCTGGGACGTCTCTCAAGCAAGAGGGAGTTTCCTATTAAGGATCCAAAGGAATCTGAGGCTCATACAGAGACCATAGAGATTCCATTAAATCTCCTTCTACCATTCATGAGCTCTGAACACTATTCTTCCTCTGAAGAGGATGAAGATGTGACTGGAGAGCAAGTTGCTCAATATTTAGGAGCTATCATGAAGCTGAATGCCAAGTTGTTTGGTAATGAGACTTGGGAAAGTAAACCTCCCTTGCTCATTAATGAACTAGATACCTGGATTCAGCAAATTTTACCTCAAAAGAGACAAGATCATGGCAAGTTCTTAATACCTTGTACCATAGGCACCATGACCTTTGAAAAAGCTCTATGTGATCTAGGGTCAGGGATAAATCTTATGCCACTCTCTGTAATGGAGAAGCTGGGGATCATTGAGGTACAACCTGCCTTGTTCTCATTACAATTGGCAGACAAGTCATTAAGACAAGCTTATGGAGTAGTAGAGGATGTGTTAGTAAAGGTTGAAGGCCTTTACATCCCTACTGATTTCATAATCTTAGACACTAGGAAGGAAGAGGATGAGTGTATCATCCTTGGAAGACCTTTCCTAGCCACAGCAGGAGCTGTGATAGACGTCAACAGAGGTGAATAAGTCCTTCAATTGAATGGGGACTACCTTGTGTTTAAGGCACATGGCCATCCCTTTGTGACAAAAGAGAGTAACCATGAAGAGCTTCTCTCAGTTCAGAGTCAAGAAGAGCCCCCACAGTCAAACTCTAAGTTTGGTGTTGGGAGGCCACAACCAAACTTTAAGTTTGGTGTTAGGACCCCATATCCAAACTCTAAGTTTGGTGTTGGGAGTTTTACAACATTGACCTGATCACCTTGTGGCTCCATGAGAGCCCACTGTCAAGCTATTGACATTAAAGAAGCGCTTGTTGGGAGGCAACCCAATTTTTAATTATCTAATTTTTATTTTATTTTATTGTTATTTTGTGTTTTATTAGTTACATGATCATGTGGAGTCCCGAAAAAAATATAAAAATTAAAAAAAGAATAAAAAAAAACAGCAGAAGAAAAATCACGCCCTGGACGGAGGACATACTGGCGTTCAACGCCAGCAAGGAGCATCTGGCTGGCGTTCAATGCCAGAACAGAACATGAATCTGGCGCTGAACGCCAGAAACAAGCAACATTCTGGCGTTTGAACGCCAGGAATGTGCCTTGAGGAAAGCTGGCGCTGAACGCCAGTAACAAGCATGGAACTGGCGTTCAACGCCAGAAACATGCTACACATGGGCATTGAACGCCCAGAGTGTGCATCATCTCGGCGTTTAAACGCCAGAATGGTGTGCAAAGGCATTCTATATGCCTAATTGGTGCAGGGATGTAAATCCTTGACACCTCAGGATCTGTGGACCCCACAGGATCATCTCAGGATCTGTGGACCCCACAGGATCCCCACCTAACATATTTCCACCTTACCTCCTAATCCTATAACACTATTCCCCAAAACACACTTCCCAACAACTTCAATCTCTCTTCCCAATTACCCCCTTCACCACTCACATCCATCCACTCTTCCCCATAAAACCCACCCACCTTCAAAATTCAAAAATCTTTCCCACCCAAACCCACCCTAAATGGCCGAACCTACCCTCTCCCCCCTCCCTATATATAACCTTCCATTCTACTTCATTTTCACACAACACAACCCCCTCTTCTATACCTTGGCCGAATCCATCTCCACTCACTCTCCTCCATATTTTCTTCTTCTTCTTCTCTTCTTTCTTCTCTTGCTCGAGGGCGAGCAATATTTCAAGTTTGGTGTGGTCAAAGCATAATCTTTTTTGTTTTTCATTACCATCAATGGCACCTAAGGCCGGAGAATCCTCTAGAAAAGGAAAAGGGAAGACAAAAGCTTCCACCTCCGAGTCATGGGAGATGGAAAGATTCATCTCCAAAAGCCATCAAGACCACTTCTATGATGTTGTGGCAAAGAAGAAGGTGATCCCTGAGGTCCCTTTCAAACTCATGAAAAATGAGTATCCGGAAATCCGACATGAAATCCGAAGAAGAGGTTGGGAAGTCCTAACCAACCCTATGCAACAAGTCGGTATCTGGTGCACAAATTTGTGATTCGCACAACTAACCAGCAAGTGCACTGGGTCGTCCAAGTAATACCTTACGTGAGTAAGGGTCGATCCCACGGAGATTATTGGCTTGAAGCAATCAATGTTTATTTTATTTGTCTTAGTCAGGATTTCAAGAAAATTGTTTGGACTACTTGAACAATAGAGTTACTTGTTTATAAAGGATTGTGGAATATGTTGGAGTTTTGGAGATGCTTTGTCCTTTGACTTCAACTCTTCCTTGAAATCCTCTTCTCACACGCAGGTTCCTTCCATGGCAAGCTCTATGTAGGGTGTCACCGTTGTCAGTGGCTACTTCCCATCCTCTCAGTGAAAACGTTCCTATGCTCTGTCACAGCACGGCTAATCATCTGTCGGTTCTCAATCAGGTTGGAATAGAATCCATTGATTCTTTTGCGTCTGTCACTAACGCCCAGCCCTCAGGAGTTTGAAGCACGTCACAGTCATTCAATCCCGGAATCCTACTCGGAATACCACAGACAAGGTTTAGACTTTCCGGATTCTCATGAATGCCGCCATCAATTCGGCTTATACCACGAAGATTCTGTTGGGGAATCTAAGAGATATTCATTCAGTCTGATGTAGAACGGAGGTGGTTGTCAGGCACACGTTCATGGATTGAGGAAGGTGATGAGTGTCACGGATCATCACCTTCTTCACAATTAAGCGCGAATAAACATCTTAGATAAGAACAAGCGTGTTTGAATGGAAAACAAAGGAATTGTATTAAATCATCGAGACGATGCAGAGCTCCTCACCCCCAACAATGGAGTTTAGAGACTCATGCCGTCAAAAAGTATGTGATTCAGATCTGAAAATGTCATGAGGTACAAGATAAGTCTGTAAAAGTTGTTTAAATAGTAAACTAGTAACCTAGGTTTACAGAAAAATGAATAAACTAAGATAATTGGTGCAGAAATCCACTTCTGGGGCCCACTTGGTGTGTGCTGGGGCTGAGACTAAAGCTTTCCACGTGTAAAGGCCTTTCTTGGCGTCAAACTCCAGGTTTTGACGTGTTTTGGGCGTTCAACTCCGGATCATGACGTTTTTCTGGCGTTTAACTCCAGATAGCAGCATGTACTTGGCGTTCAACGCCAAGTTACGTCGTCTATCCTTGCGCAAAGTATGGACTATTATATATTGCTGGAAAGCCCTGGATGTCTACTTTCCAACGCCGTTGAGAGCGCGCCAATTGGACTCCTGTAGCTCCAGAAAATCCATTTCGAGTGCAGGGAGGTCAGGATCCAACAGCATCAGCAGTCCTTTTTCAGCCTAAGTCAGATTTTTGCTCAGCTCCCTCAATTTCAGCCAGAAAATACCTGAAATCACAGAAAAACACACAAACTCATAGTAAAGTCCAGAAATATGATTTTTGCCTAAAAACTAATATTATTTTACTAAAAACTAACTGAAACATGCTAGAATCTACATGAAATTACCCCCAAAAAGCGTACAAAATATCCGCTCATCAGTATCTTAATGGTTCAAGAGTTCTATGCCAATGCATGGATCACTAGGAACCATGATCAAAGTATGAACCCGAGTCCAAAGAATTATCTCACAATGGTTCGGGGGAAATACTTAGATTTTAGTCCGGAAAATGTGAGGTTGGCGTTCCACTTGCCCATGATGCAAGGAGATGAACGCCCCTACACTAGAAGGGTCAACTTTAATCAAAGGTTGGACCAAGTCCTCATGGACATATGTGTGGAAGGAGCTCAATGGAAAAGAGACTCCAAAAGCAAGCCAGTTCAACTAAGAAGACTGGACCTCAAGCCTGTGGCTAGAGGATGGTTGGAGTTCATTCAACGCTCCATCATTCCCACTAGCAACCGATCTGAAGTTACTGTGGATCGGGCCATCATGATTCATAGCATCATGATTGGAGAGGAAGTAGAAGTTCATGAAGTCATCTCCAATGAATTCTACAAAATAGCCGAAAAGCCCTCCACCATGGCAAGGCTAGCTTTTCCTCACCTTATTTGCCATCTATGTTACTCAGCTGGAGTTATCATAGAAGGAGACATCCCCATTGAAGAGGATAAGCCCATCACCAAGAAGAGGATGGAGCAAGCAAGAGAGACCCTCCACGGATCTCAAGAGATGCATGAGGAAGCTCATCATCAAGAAATCCCTGAGATGCCTCAAGGGATGCACTTTCCTCCCAACAACTATTGGGAACAACTCAACACTTCCTTAGAAGATTTGAGCTACAATGTGGAACAATCAAGGGTGGAACATCATGAGCACTCCATCATTCTCCATGAAATAAGAGAAGATCAAAGAGCAATGAGGGAGGAGCAACAAAGGCAAGGAAGGGACATAGAAGAGCTTAAGGACATTGTTGATCCTTCAAGAAGAAGACGCCACTAAGGTGGATTCATTCCTTGTTCTTATTTCTTTCTGCTTTTCGGTTTTTATGTTGTGTTTATCTATGTTTTGTGTCTCTACTTCATGATCATTAGTATGTAGTAACTATGTCTTAAAGTTATGAATAATTCCATGAATCCTTCACCTCTCTTAAATGAAAAATGTTCCTAAATCAAAAGAACAAGAAGTACATGAATTTCGAAATTATCCTTGAATTTAGTTCAATTATATTGATGTGGTGACAATACTTTTTGTTTTCTGAATGAATGAATAAACAGTGCATATTTTTGATCTTGTTGTTTATGAATGTTAAAACTGTTGGCTCTTGAAAGAACGATGAACAAAGAGAAATGTTATTGACAATCTGAAAAATCATGGAAATTGATTATTGAAGCAAGAAAAAGCAGTGAAAAGCAAAAGCTTGTGAAAAAAAAAGTGGCAAAAAAATAGAAAGAAAAAGAAAAAGCAAGCAGAAAAAGCCAATAGCCCTTAAAACCAAAAGGCAAGGGTAAAAAGGATCCAAGGCTTTGAGCATCAATGGATAGGAGGGCCCAAGGAAATAAAATCCAGGCCTAAGCGGCTAAATCAAGCTGTCCCTAACCATGTGCTTGTGGCATGCAGGTCCAAGTGAAAAGCTTGAGACTGAGTGGTTAAAGTCGTGATCCAAAGCAAAAAGAGTGTGCTTAAGAGCTCTGGACACCACTAACTGGGGACTATAGCAAAGCTGAGTCACAATCTGAAAAGGTTCACCCAGTCATGTGTCTGTGGCATTTATGTATCCGGTGGTAATACTGGAAAACAAAGTGCTTAGGGCAACGGCCAAGACTCATAAGTAACTGTGTTCAAGAATCAACATACTTAACTAGGAAAGTCAATAACACTATCCGAAATTCTAAGTTCCTAGAGAAGCCAATCATTCTGAACTTCAAAGGAAAAAGTGAGATGCCAAAACTGTTCAGAAGCAAAAAGCTACAAGTCCCGCTTATCTAATTAGAATTAATATTCATTGATATTTTGGAATTTATAGTATATTCTCTTCTTTTTTATCCTATTTGATTTTCAGTTGCTTGGGGACAAGCAACAATTTAAGTTTGGTGTTGTGATGAGCGGATAATTTATACGCTTTTTGGCATTGTTTTTAGGTAGTTTTTAGTAAGTTCAAGCTACTTTTAGGGATGTTTTCATTAGTTTTTATGTTAAATTCACATTTCTGGACTTTACTATGAGTTTGTGTATTTTTCTGTGATTTCAGATAATTTCTGGCTGAAATTGAGGGACTTGAGCAAAACTCTGATAGGAGGCTGACAAAGGACTGCTGATGCTGTTGGAATCTAACCTCCCTGCACTCGAAATGGATTTTCTGGAGCTACAGAACTCCAAATGGCAAGCTCTCAACGGCGTTGGAAAGAAGACATCCAGAGCTTTCCAGAAATATATAATAGTCCATACTTTATTCGGGAATTGATGACGTAAATCGGCGCTGAACGCCAGTTCCATGTTTCTGTCTGGAGTCAAACGCCAGAAACACGTCACAACCCAGAGTTGAACGTCCAAAACACGTTACAACTTGGCGTTCAACTCCAATAAAAGCCTCAGCTCGTGGATAGACCAAGCTCAGCCCAAACATACACCAAGTGGGCCCCAGAAGTTGATTTATGCATCAATTACTTACTTCTGTAAACCCTAGTAGCTAGTTTATTATAAATAGAACTTTTTACTAGTGTATTAGATATCTCTGGACGCCTAGTCCTTAGACCATGGGGGCTGGCCATTCGGCCATGCCTGAACCTTTCACTTATGTATTTTCAACGGTGGAGTTTCTACACACCATAGATTAAGGGTGTAGAGCACTGCTGTACCTTAAGTTTTAATGCAATTACTATTGTTTCTATTCAATTCTCTTTATTCCTATTCTAAGATATTCGTTGCACTTCAACTTGATGAATGTGATGATCCGTGACACTCATCATCATTCTCACCTATGAACGCACGTGATTGACAACCACTTCCGTTCTACCTTAGACCGGGCGCATATCTCTTGGATTCCTTAATCAGAATCTTCGTGGTATAAGCTAAAATTGATGGCGGTATTCATGGGAATCCGGAAAGTCTAACCTTGTCTATGGTATTCCGAGTAGGATTCTGGGATTGAATGACTGTGACGAGCTTCAAACTCCTGAAGGCTGGGCGTTAGTGACAGATGCAAAAGAATCAAGGGATTCTATTCCAACCTGATTGAGAACCGACAGATGATTAGTCGTGTTGTGACAGAGCATTTGGACCATTTTCACTGAGAGAATGGGATGTAGCCATTGACAATGGTGATGCCCTACATACAGCTTGCCATGGAAAGGAGTAAGAAGGATTGGTTGAATGTAATAGGAAAGCAGAGATTTAGAAGGAACACAGCATCTCCACATACCTATCTGAAATTCCCACTATTAATTTACATAAGTATTTCTATCCTATTTTATTTTCTGTTTATTATTAATTTTCGAAATCCATAATTAATTACTATCCGCCTGACTGAGATTTACAAGATGACCATAGCTTGCTTCATACCAACAATATCTGTGGGATCGACCCTTACTCACGTAAGGTATTACTTGGATGACCCAGTACACTTGCTGGTTAAGTTGAACGGAGTTGTGTCCACACATAGCAAAGAGCCATAATAATGATTCCATACAATAACAAAGAATACTACATTGATGTGATCACAATTTCGTCCACCACCTGGCAAGCTCCGCTCTAGATGGAAAGGACCTTTCAAGGTGAAGGAGATAAAGCCCTATGGAGTGGTGGAGTTGTTTGATCCTAAAAGTGAAGCAACTTTCAAGGTGAATGGACATAGAGTTATGAAGTACCATGGCTACAAGCTCCTAAAAGAGCTAGAGGTGTTCCTATTGGTGGATGCACCTAGAGAAGGAGAAGCTTGAGCGACTGACCGTCCAACTTAAGGATGTTAAAAAAAAGTGCTTGGTTGGAGGCACCCCACCGTGGTAAGATCTTCCTTGTGTATACCATCTTGCTTCTAGCTTTAGATTCTTGTGAATTTTGTGACTTCTTGATGTTGTTGATTGCTTTGGAATTTTAGTTGTTGATCTTGTTGGATAACTAGGATATTTAGATACATTTCATCATTTTGGTATGGAAGAATTGTTGAAGTGGAGAGAATGCTATGTTTTGAATGGTGCATGAATTTGTGAAGTGTTCTCTTGTCTAATAGCTTAAACACCTACCAAAAATGTGTTAGAATACCCTCTTCTATGCTTAAAAAAAGGAAAAAAGGGCATCCGCGCACGAGCGCACTGTGCGCGCGCGCACCGGTGGTGCATTCTTACTCCTATGCCAAAAATCCGAGAGTTGTGCCCACCTTGTGCCTACTTCGTGTCAGGAACTCACGCGCCAGCGTGCATGCTGCCTACGCGCACCCCGTCCAACTTGCCATCGACGTGCAAGCGCACTGTGCGCGCGCGCGCCGATGGTGCACTGGGAACTCCCTGGTATAAATATCCAAGAGTTATGCCATACTTGTGCCATTTTTGTGCCTAATCTGTGCCCGCACAGACGCGTCCGTGCACTGTGCGCGTCCACGCCGGTAGCCAACCCCATCAGGCTCGCGTTAGCGCACTATGCGCGCTCGCGCGCCTGTACCATCTCTCAACCCTGGTACAAATGACCTGAGACTTGTGCCAACTTTGTGCCAGTCCAATGTCAAAGGCACAGCTATACTCGTGCGTACGCGCCAATGACGCTCACGCGTCCCCCGCTCCACCTCCACCGACACGCTAGCGCACTGTGCGCGCACGCGTTGGTTGCGCGAATCAGCTTTTAAGTTGCGCGCCCTGCTTCTCTTCCTTTCCCACTTTCTTTCTTATTTCCTCCGTCTTCTTTCTCCATCACCTCTCTTCTCTTCCTTTCCTCCTTCCATACTTCACCACCACTGTCTCTGGTTACTCACCGGCGGCCACCACCTCTTCCGGTGTCACTTCATCTCTTCCCTCTCTTTCTCATCTTCAAAAAGAAAATTCACCTTGTTCTTTTACACTTCTCAAGGTTCTACTCCCTCCATATCTCCTCTATTATTTTCTTTGTATCACTTCTTTTCTAGTTAGTCTTTTTTCTTTTCTTCTTGTTGATTTACTTATTTTTTTCTTTTAGTTACTTGATTAGATCACTTGCTTTTTGCTTGTTTACTTTTTCTTCTTTTTGTTTTTCCCATGGATGTTGAACTTGAACTTTGATTACTTTGATGGATCTTCTTGATTGTTTTTCATTATCTTTGTGAGTGGATGATGTTGTGTGATGATTGATACTTCATTTTGGGCTTCTAATTGGTTGAGTATCTCATAATTGCTCATTGCTTGTTAAATGCACACCAAGTGTTCGAGAAATTGCACAATCTCTTCCTTTCAATACCCATGGATTTATCTTTTGCTTAGTAAATAGTACATTGCATGTGTAGTTAGTCTTGCATGTAAATATTCCTTGCATGGTAGTTAGTCTCTATAGAGTCGCTTAGTCGAGTAATAACTTCTTCCCCAAGAAACTGTGTTTTGGGGTACCCTACCAATTTTGAAAAATATTTCTTTTGCGAAAAACTTGCTTCAAGAATGTATTTTGGAACATAGTGATTGAGCTAAGAACACAAGCATGTAAGTTTTGAGCCTATTGTATGGTTATATCTTCTAACCATTAATTCCCATTCTTATGTGCATTATTCTCTCTCTATGATTGTAATTCTTGCTTTGTCTGATTCTATATGTCCGTTACTTTGTGTATGAATGCATTTACATGATCAAGGCCTTCATTTCAATAGTCACTTTTCCCAAACGGCCTTAACCCTTTTATCTACCATTGCTAACCAATTTTGAGCCTATGATAAACCCTCTTTGTTCCTAAAAAGAGCACATCAACAACCCTAAGCGAAAAACCATGAATGTTCCTAAATTTAGATCCTTGATTAGCCTAGGTGAGTTAGGATGTGTATCATTCAATTGGGAGGGTGTACTTGGGAACTTAGGTAGATATAGAGGTGTATTGTAATTGTAATTGAAAATTCTGGGTTTTGATCATGTATTGAATGATTGAACCATATGCATTGAAACTCTTGTACATGAACCCCAAGAAAAAGGGGACAAAAAAAAAGGCAATGAAAGGGGACAGAAATGCCCCAAGACAAGGTAATCAAAAACAATGCATATGGGAAGTGGATTGAAAAAAATGCATGAGTATGCAAAAAAAAAGTGAAACTAAAGGGTAGCTAGGTTGTTCTATGTGTCTAGTGGGATTCTAGGTTAATCAATGAATCAAATTTTAAGCTCACTTGACCATATACATCCTTACCTTCACCCTATCCACGCTACAACCCATAAATAAGACCTCATGATACTTGCAAGCATGCATTAAGTAATTGTTGATTGTTAGATGAAAGACAAATCTTGGAAAGCATGACTAGGAGAGGATTGAGTGACGAACACTATACATTTGAGTGAATAGAGCAGATACACGTCCGGCGAGGGTTCGATGCTCAACTCCTTGTTCCCGACTTTCAAAAGCGTTCGTTTAGCAAGTTATATGCACTTCATAGTGATATTCTGTTTGGCAGGATTCATGAACTACACATCATTTTCACCCTATATGCTCACATGTGTTCATGGAGGATGAATCTACCCTTGACCAAGTAGATAGACAATTTTACATTAGTTGCATGCATTCACTTAGGTAGTTTGCATTTCATAAACCCCTTCTCACAATGATCTTTGGTCTTTTTACTTTAAGCATGAGGACATGCTTGGTTTAAGTGTGGGGAGATTTGATAAACCCCAATTTTGTGGTTTATCTTGTGGTTAATTTGGGGGGTTTTGTCAATCTTTTTCGCACTTATTCACAAGAATTGCATGGTTTTGTATTCACTTCCTAATATTGCTCCATGATAGAAAACATGCTTGTTTTGCCTTAGAATTGCTATATTTTGATCCTCTTTAGTTGCCATTCGATGCCGTGACGTATTTGTTGAGTTATTTCAGAATTAATAGGGTAAGAATGGCCTAGAAGAGAGAAAGAAAGCATGCACGAGAGGAAGGAACATGAAGATTTGGATTTTGGGAACTGCAGCACCGACGTGTACGCGCACACCACGCGCACGCGTGGATAAGGATAGCTGGAAGCGGCGCACAAGGATGGACGCATCCGCGCAGGCCAGAGAATTTCAACCGATGCGCGCGCACGTGTGGATCACAAAAGCAATCAGTGCGCGCGCACGCATGGCGCGCGCGCATGGCACGCACGCGCAGGAAGCTGCACGTGACCTCATTAAAATAAATCGTGCCTGGCGATTTCTGAGGCTCATTAGGCCCAATTTCAAGCTGTTTCTGCATGGAAAAAGACCCAAGGATGCTAAGGAGAAGGGGGGGAACAATCATTTTACACTAAGACACATTTTTCTAGTTTTTTGGGTTCTTTGTTCTTCTAGAGAGAGAAACCCTTGTTCTTCTCTAGATCTAGCTTTAATTTGATCTTCCCTTGTTGAACTCTGAATTAGATCTTGTTAATTACTAGTTTTAATTGTTTAGTTTGAATTCCTTAGTATAATTTTGCTTAGATCTTGTGTTAGTTTATGGATTCTTGTCAATTGACACTTTATACCTGTTCCGAGGGTAACCTGAAACTGTAGGTCGATCTCGGATGAGATCTTCTGTGCTGGTCGGAGCTGTTGTGTCCGACTTGTTGGTGGTGGTCGGAGCCGCCGCGTCCGACTTGTAGATGGTGGCCAGAGCTGCCGCGTTCGACTTGTTGGACTGGTTGCACTGCTGATCCTTCGTCACCGGAGGGTGGGGGGTACCTGCAAGAGACTCCGATGCTTAAGTTAGCATGGGTATTAAACAGGTTTTATGTAGAATCAGAGTATGAGTTATACCTGGGTGCTCCAGTGTATTTATAATGGTGAGAAGTGACCTTCTTAGATAAGATAAGTTAGTTATCTTATCTTATCTTATCTTATCTTTGAGTGAGGTCAGCTTATCTTCAACGGAACCGCCTTTATCTTTCGGCTGCCTTTGGATTGGGCTGTGTTCCTTCGTTTGGGCCTTCTTGGGCCTCTGTGGCGTTTTGGCCAAGCTCTTTGAGAAGAGGTCGGATATTGGCCGAGCTCTTTAAGAAGAGGTCGGATAGCCTGACCTGAAGAGGTCGGTTGGCTTGTTGCTAAACATCCCAGGTCGGACATCTTGACCCAGGGTATGAACAGTGCCCCTGCTTGAGTTCGATCTTTTCGTGAGATCGTGTTTTTCAGAGCTTCGATCTCTTTGGAAGTCGTGCTCAAGCATCTGTCTGGTTTTGATTCTTCATTCCTTTGAAATCTTTTGCAGATTTTCTAGAGGTTTGGTACTTCACAGTCCGTCCTCTTTTGAGTAGTAGTGTGGGTTTTCTACCCTTGCCTTCTGGATCACGCCTTGCTTTTGTGTTGACAACCCTCTACTTTGGAGAAGTTATCCTTGCGGCTTGATATCCGGACTCTTTAGTGACTTGTCTGATGACTTTTTAGTGTTCTTTGTATAGAACCTTTTTAGTCTCGGATGACGTACGTAGCCCTGTTTGAGATTGTGCCTTCTTTGAGTGGAGTTGTATCCCTTTTAGCTAAGCACTTTTGAGCCTTAAGGTTTTTTCTTAACCTTTTGGCTTGTTCTTTTTTAAGATTGTACTTGCGCCTCTTTTTAGCTGACGTCGACCTGTACGACTTTGCCCCTGCTTGAGTTCGAACTTTCCGTGAGATCGTGCTCTCTTTGGGGGAAGTCGTACTCAAGCATCCTGACTTTGGTCGATCTTGAGTAGTTTTATCTTGTGCGAGTTTGGCATTGCCTTTTTTAGTTTGTTGAGAGGTCTTTTCAGCCTTCTTCCGACTTGTTTGTCTTCACTGTTCGGGCTTTTTAGTCATAATCCAACAACTTTTTAGGTATAGTTCCTGATGGGAAACCTTTTATAGTCTGTTTGGATGACTTTTTAGCGCCGTTTTGATTTGTGCTTTTGCCTTTTAAGTAGTGTCTTTTTCAAGACTTCGTACCTTTTAGCAAAGCATTCCTGGCATTCCTCTGGCCGTTGCGAGATGTCTTTGTCCCCTTTGTGGATCTTTGTAGAGTGTCGGTATTTTGTTGTCCGACCTCTTTTGATCACTGCCGGTTTTGTCCACTTTCTGCTTGGTTGAGGTGGTCCTTGGGGCTAACTTGTCCGACGACTTTTTAGTGTTCTTTGGTAGAACCTTTTTAGTTGGTCTGAACAATTTTGATAGCCTTGTCATGGAGCCGTGGCTTTTTGGGCAAAGCTATGTCCCTTTTAGCGCACGCTTTTCGTTGGTCCAATTTCTCGTGTCGACGAGCTGTAGCTTTCGTTGGTCCGACTTCTTGTCGGTCCAAGCTGTGGTTTTCGTTGGTCCGACTTCTTCTTGTCGGTCCAAGCTGTAGCTTTGGGCCGACTTCTTCATGTCGGTCGCTTCTAAGTTATTTCTAGTAATCCTCTTTATTGGACCTCTGTCAGGTCTCTTTCAGGGATTACTTTTTATAACTTTTTGTTTATGGGACGACTTCTTTACGTCAGTCCCTTCTCCAAGTTATTTTTGTAATCCTCTTTCTTGGACCTTTTGTCAGATCTCTTTCAGGGATTACTTTTATAACTTATTTTTGTAGGAAACCGACTTCGTTAGGTCGATCTCTTCTAAGTTATAGCAATTCCTCTTTTATAGGGTTGTCCAGACCTCTTTCCAGGGATTTGCTGATAACTTGGGTTGACTTGGTCCGATTTTCTCAACGTCGGCCAGTCTTTAAGTTACTTTTTTAGCAATCCGTAAGACCTCGTCAGGTTCTTTTTTTTGGATCACTTTCGATAACTTCTTACATTATTCTGTGTTCATCTTTGCCGATTTGTAGAAAGTGGTTGGCATCTCTAGCTCGTCCTTTGGGTGAATTGCGTTTTCACTTTTATCGAACGACTTATCTTTATCGTGGTCGTGCAGTGAAATTGTTTTTCACTTTCTGCCGACCTGTAGCTTTATAATCGGACGATGAACTCTGCTTTCACTTTTTTGCCGACCTTGTCGAAATCGGGCGATGAATTCTGGTTTCGTCTTTGCCGACCTGCCGTAGTCGGGCGTCTTGGTAGGAAACTTTTTAGGGAATCTGCAATTTTTTTAAACAATAATATAAATATAAGAGTGTGTACATGTTAGTACTTACCTTTCTAGGTCGGGCAATCTTTTTGGATCTCGGCCTGGCGCCCTTTTTAGATTGCAGGCATGCCATGACCTTGGTAGCTCTTGCCCTTCAAGTTCGGGCAGTCTGTAGCAACCTTTCCCCAGTTCTTCTAAACAACTTGGTATGGTCCTTTCCAGTTGGGTGCTAGCTTTCCTTCTCCAGGTCGAGTTGTTCCGATATCATTTCGGATTAGGATAAGGTTGTTGTTGGCAAAGCTTCGCTGTACTACCTTCTGATTGTATCTTGAGGCCATTCGACGTTTTAACGCCTCTTCCTTGATCGGAGCACTCTCTCGGACTCTTGGAAGTAGGTCGAGTTCTTTCCTTTGGATTTGGGAGTTGACCTCTTCATTGTAGAAGATCATTCTTGGGGGATCCTTCTTCGATCTCTACTGGGATCATTGCCTCCATTTCGTAAATCAATCGGAAGGGTGATTCCTCCGTGGTGAAGTGTGGAGTTGTCCGATATGCCCATAGGACTTGTGGGTGTTCTACGGATGTGAATTGGTGCTTTATTTTCAAGTTAGCCACTCTTTTCTTGAAACCTGTGTCCGTGAATTGAGTGTCATTGTTTGTGGTGATGGAGTAAGAAACCCCAAACCTTGTAATAATGTTCTTGTACAAGAATTTCTGACTTCTTTGAGCAGTGGCATTAGCTAGGGGCTCTGCCTCAATCCATTTTGTGAAGTAATCCACCCCTACAATGAGGAACTTGACTTGTCCCGATCCTTGGAAAAATAGTCCGAGGAGGTCGAGTCCCCTCTTTGCGAACGGCCAAGGTGATGTTACACTGATGAGCTCCTCTGGTGGGGCAATGTGGAAGTTGGCATGCTTTTTGATGTAAAGCTTTGACTTTGTATTTGGGTTTTTGCTCTGTTGTTGCCTCCAAAGGGTGCCCTTGGACTTTTGTGTGAGTCCTGGGGTTTCCCTTTTACTGCCACGTCTGTCACTTTATGTTTTACTGTTATTGTCCGAGTTGTTTCCTTATTTGCCCGAGTTGTTTGGTAGTAATTCCATAGTCGACCTATGTCTTTGAGATGTCTACTAAGATCCCGGACAGCGTGTCTGATTAGCTGGATTTCATAGTTTAAATGCGTGTTACTGTGGCTGACCCTGAGTACATCCCTTATACCGCCTTCGAGACCGATTTGTTGTGGTCTTGTAATGTAGCTCGGATGAGGCTTCTGTTATTGCCCCTTGGTTGGCTAGTTTTGAAAATGCATCAGCTCGGGCATTCTGCTCTCAAGGTATGTGTCGGACCTCATATCCCCGAATTGTCCGAGCTGTTGGTGCTGGCTGGTTATGAAAATGCATAAGCTCGGGCATTCTATGTGTCGGACTTCATTTTTCTCCGATTTGTCCGAGTTGTTGGTGCTGGCTGCATTAGCTCGGGCATTCTATATGTCAGACTTCATTTTCCCCGATTTGTCTGAGCTATTTTCTGTTTTTGTCCAGAGTCCCCCGAATTGTCCGAGATGTTCTCTGGTTTTGTCCAAGGTCTCCCGAATTATCCGAGCTGTCCTCTGTAGGATTCTTCCAGCTAAGTTTGTTTTCTGCAGGATGCCCTTTATTGGCTGGTTGGTTGGAACTCTGATAGTGTGAGCTTTGAAAGTATGGGTAGAGTCGTCGAGAGGTGAGTATGAGGGTGTAGGCGAACTTTTTCTATCTGTTGATAGGTTAGTTCGGTCCCTTGTAAAGCTTTGCTGATGAAGTAGACGGGTTGTTTCCCACTTTCGTCTTCTCTGACTAGTGCTGAGGCTATTGCCTGACTTTCCACTGCGAGGTATAATGAGTTCTTCACTTTCCCGTGGTCTGGAAAGGATGGGTGGTTGCCCCAAGAATTTTGAAATCTCGGAAGGCTTGTTCGTACTTCGTTGTCCTTTTCAACTCGTCCGACCTCCTTGGTGTGAGGTAGATGTTTAACTCGTTCGACCTCTTTGGTATGAGGTGGACCTTCAACTCGTCCGACCTCTTTGGTGTGAGGTGGACCTTCAATTCGCCCGACATCTTCGGTGTGAGGTGGACCTTCAACTTGTCCGACCTCTTTGGTGTGAGGTGGAGCTTAAACTCGCCCGACATCTTCAGTGTGAGGTGGACCTTCAACTTGTCCGACCTCTTTGGTGTGAGGTAGACCTTAACTCGCCCGACCTCTTCGGTGTGAGGTGGACCTTCACCTTGTCCGACCTCTTTGTTGTGAGATGGACCTTCAACTTGTCCGACCTCTTTGTTGTGAGGTGGACTTTAACTCGCCCGACCTCTTCCGTGTGAGGTGGACCTTCAACTCGTCCGACCTCTTTGGTGTGAGGTGGACCTTCAACTCGCCCGACCTCTTCGGTGTGAGGTGGACCTTCAACTTGCCCAATTCTTTGTTGTGAGGTGGGCCTTCAACTCGTCCGACCTCTTTCTCCTTTTTGCTTTTGATTGGGCGAGGTGGTGGGATCTTCTCCGATTGATCTTCTCTTTTCTTGGACTCTTTATCCTTGTCCCGTGGTGGGTTAGGAGAATTCGGTTTTTTAGCTTTCTCCTAGTCGAGAGTTCTCTTCCATGTTGATGTATTTCTGTTCCCGTTCCTGTACCTCGTTCAGAGATGTTGGGTGCTTCTTGGATATTGAGTGGCTGAGAGGTCCTTCTCTTAGGCCATTGATGAGTCCCATGATGGCCGCTTTTATTGGAAGACTTTGTATGTCAAGGCATGCGTTGTTGAATCTTTCCATGTAGCTGTGAAGGCTTTTCTGATCTCCTTGTTTAATTCCCAGCAAGCTTGAAGTGTGTTTGGCTTTATCCTTCTGGATGGAGAACCTGGCGAGGAATCTTCTTAACAAGGTCGTCAAACTTGTGATGGATCTTGGAGACCAACTGTCGAAGCACCATATTGCTGTCTTCGTTAGAGTAGTCGGGAAGACTTTGCATCGAATGGCGTCCGATGTGTCGGTGAGGTACATTCTTCTGAAATTACTGAGATGATGGCTTGGATCCAATGTGCCACCGTACGGGATCATGTCGGGAGCCTTGAAGTCCTTTGGGACTTTAGCTTTCATGATATCTTTGGTGAATGGGTCTTGATCTTTGTAGGGGCTGTCTTCGTGACCGGATCGAGTTGTTTTGGCTTTGAGATCTGCTTCGAGTTTTAGGAGCTTGTCCTTTAACTCGTGGCATCACCTAACTTCCCTTCGTAGGTCTCTCTCAGCTTCTTGTTGATGTTCCACCTTTTTTTTTTGAGTTGCTTTAAGCGATCTTGAAGTGCCTCCATAGCCTCCTCTTTTGGCGAATTCTCGCCTTTGGTGGGTTGAAGAGTATCTTTTGGTGTAGTATCCGCGTCTTTGTGCGGTGTTCTATCCTCTAGATCTGAATCATGGTCGTTGTCATGGTTGTCCGCCATGGTGATGGGATGACTTCCAGGTTCCCCGGCAACGGCGCCAATGTTCCGAGGGTAACCTGAAACTGTAGGTAGATCTCGGATGAGATCTTCTGTGCTGGTCGGAGCTGTTGTGTCCGACTTGTTGGTGGTGGTCGGAGCCGCCGCGTCCGACTTATAGATGGTGGCCAGAGCTGCCGCGTCCGACTTGTTGGACTGGTTGCACTGCTGATCCTTCGTCACCGGAGGGTGGGGGGTACCTGCAAGAGACTCCGATGCTTAAGTTAGCATGGGTATTAAACAGGTTTTATGTAGAATCAGAGTATGAGTTATACCTGGGTGCTCCAGTGTATTTATAATGGTGAGAAGTGACCTTCTTAGATAAGATAAGTTAGTTATCTTATCTTATCTTATCTTATCTTTGGGTGAGGTCAGCTTATCTTCAACGGAACCGCCTTTATCTTTCGGCTGCCTTTGGATTGGGCTGTGTTCCTTCGTTTGGGCCTTCTTGGGCCTCTGTGGCGTTTTGGCCAAGCTCTTTGAGAAGAGGTCGGATATTGGCCGAGCTCTTTGAGAAGAGGTCGGATATTGGCCGAGCTCTTTAAGAAGAGGTCGGATAGCCTGACCTGAAGAGGTCGGTTGGCTTGTTGCTAAACATCCCAGGTCGGACATCTTGACCCAGGGTATGAACAATACCCATTGCATGAATGTTGTGAATTTTGACTTGTTGATGTTACATTAATGATTCCTATGATTAATTGTGTTGTTTGAGTGATTGTAAGTTCATATTTGTTAGTGGGTATTGATAAACCACTATTTTATGGTTTATCTTGTGCTTAATTGAGTGGATTTTATCAACTCTTTACCCACTTATTCATACTATTTGCATGGTTTTACATTTGCCTTCCTAATTATGTGCTTTTATTGAAAATATGCTTCTTTGGCCTTAAGTTCCCTATGTTTAATCCTCTCTTATTACCATTAGATGCCTTGATATGTGTGTTAAGTGTTTTCAGATATTATAGGGCAGGAATGGCTCAGAGGATGGAAAGGAAGAATGCAAAAATGGAAGGAATACAATAAGTTGGAGAAACTGCTAAGCTATCCAGCCTGACCTCTTCGCACTCAAACGGCTATAACTTTAGCTACAGAGGTCCAAACAACGCAGTTCCAGTTGCGTTGAAAAGCTAACGTCTGGAGCTTCGATTTGATATATAAGATGCCATAGTTGCCCTGACACTAGGCAACGCGAATGCGTGATTCATGCGGACACATCGCATCTGCGAACTTCAACCCGCGCGGCCGCGTGGGCGACGCCTCCGCGTTACTTGGCCGCGACCTGTACGGACCAGAAAGCGTTGGAAGTGACTTCTGGGCTGTTTTTGACCTAGTTTTCGGCCCAGAGAATACAGATTAGAGGCTATAAAGTGGGGGAATGTATCCGTTCATGAGGAGGCTCTCATAATTCATAATTTTAGGCTTAGATGTAGTTTTTAGAGAGAGAGGTTCTCTCCTCTCTCTTAGGATTTAGAAATTAGGATTTTTAGAAACTAAGGATTTAATTTAGCTCTTCATATTAGGTTCAATATTCCTCTATTTTGATTTCTCTTCTACTTTGATATATTTTAGTGCTTTTATTTATGTTTGATTTATGTTGTCCAATTGGCTTATGAATATTTTCCATGTTAGATTTTACTGCTTTGAATGAATTTGAGGTATTCCAGATATTTATGATTTTAATTTAGCTTTCTACATTCTTGGCTTTGGTTGATTAATTGGTGACTCTAGAGTTATCAAACTCATTGTTGATTGAAAATTGGATTTCTTCATTTCATTAATTCAAGTTCCAATAACTCTAGCCTTTCCCAAGGAAAGACTAGGACCTGAGGAATCAAAATTAATTCATCCACTTAACTTACCTTCATAGTTAGAGGTTAACCAAGTGGGAGAAAAATCCAATTCTCATCACAATCGATAAGGATAACTAGGATAGGACTTCCAGTTCTCATACTTTGCCAAGAGTTTATTTTACAGTTATTATTATTTTATTTTACTTGTCATTCAACTAACCTTTTACCTTAATCCAAAACCCCAAAACACACTTTTTTTTCATAACCAATAATAAGAACATACCTCCCTGCAATTCCTTGAGAAGACGATCTGAGGTTTAAATACTCGGTTATCAATTTTAAAAAGGGGTTTGTTACTTGTGACAACCAAATCGTTTGTACGAAGGGATTTCTGTTGGTTTAGAAACTATATCTACAACGCGACTATTTTTATAAAATTCTTTACTAGCAAAAATCCTAACGTTAAAATGGTGCCATTGTCGGGAAATTGCACACGTGTGCCTTATTATTGGTTATTGTAAATATATATATATATATATATATATATATATATATATATATATATATTTCTTTTACTTGTTTATTTGTTTCTCCTTTTTCCCCCTTATTTCTGATAATTACTATGAATTCTCACCTCTCTCGCTTTGAGTTTGGTTCTAACTTTGTTGAAGAAAATAAAAACCACAGCAGGAATATGCATCAAGGTCAAACCAATCAAGGATGGATGGAGCCAAGAGGATCTAATCAACCCTTTAGGCAACAACACCCTCCAAGATATCATGGACAACGACCATTCTACAATGCATATCCAGCTGAAAGATTTGGTGGACCGCCTAGTAGCTACCAACAAGCCCCACCCTGTGCTCAGAGACCATCCTCTCAACACACTCACAAGCCTCTTTTCACCATTTGCCACCGTGCGATCCTTATCCACCCCAACACCAATCCAATTACTCCCAAGAACCACCACTCCCCCATACACAATGCCCATATCCATCAAAGCCAGAATCACAGGTTCGCCTCAAAGAATCAATAAACCAATTCAATACAACCCTTCATCAACTGGAGCAAGCAATAAATTAACTATATTTCAGACGTTCAACTACTCAACAGACCCCCATGGCTTCATGTGGAGAATCTAATGAAGAATGTATTGTGAAGAAGACACAAGAGACTCCAATGGACAGCATAGAGCATTACTTCGTACTAGAACAAGTCGAGGACGCTGTCATTGTAGAAGAAGAAGAGTTGGTTGAAGATTTAGGAGATGCTAAACCTCCTAGGGAATATAGAGTTATGGAAGACCCCGTCAAGGATGTTACAACTGACGCTAAAGAGGATGTTGCACAACCTCCAATGTTGATATCTTATGAAGAACTGGACGGAGTAACTCAAGACGCATGTTTCTTTGATGATGATAGTCACCAGTCAAGTCCTCCTAGTGACGAACTTGCATCCGCAAGTGAATTCTTTGAGACTGAAGAATCTTCCCCAAGTGAATACGAAGATGATGCAGAGGTCGACTTTTCTCAACCTCCTATTTATGACTCAAGTGATGGGGAAGATATCGATGACTTTGATCAAGACATGGTTGAAGTTGAAGAAATTTGCAAAGAAGTGGAGGAATTCACAGAAGACCATAAGGGAGTAGAGCTTGCAGAACCACTAGAAACACCTATCCCAAGGCCATTACCGCCCAACACAGACTTCAAGTGGGTAAAATTCTTAGCTTTTATCTTTACTTTTCCACTTGAATATGGTTTACTTGAAACAGATGGCCAGCTTAGAGCTATTTACAGCTTTAAGAGCAAGAGGGAAATGACTCGCACTCAATGCTTGGTATGCAAGATTCAATGAGGCTTCACACTTCAATTTGAGGTGCAAGGATTGGTGTCAAGCTCAATTGAAAGGATCTCGGAAGCTGTTTGGTCACTGTAGTGAGAATTCAGACTACTCACTGATAAATGAATTTCTGCCGGTATAGAAATCATCAAGTAACCAATCGTAGCATAGTCTAAACCGACACAAAATCCATTATCAAAGTAATTCTATAATCTATAATCGAGAGTATTAATCTCCCGAGTCGTTCTTCCCTAGGAATGCTACAAGGATGCATGCTATTGGTTAAGTTGTCTTTTGTGGCTTGAAGAGTGTGGCATAAAAGTGCTAATAAAAGAAAACAACAATCAATCAATATTAAAAGCCTTGGCCAAGGTTGAACGTTGAAAGTTCCATCACTATAGCTTCCTTCAATTGTGATAACAAAGGAGTGTTGCTTCACTTAGTTAACCCCTAATCATAGAGGAAAGTCAAGTAAAAGTAACTAACTTGAGTCGCAAGTCCTAGTCTTACCCTAGGGAAATCTAGCTTTAGTGCATTCTAAGTCAATTAGCAATTCTCAATTCTTAATCAACAATTGACATCCATTATTCAAGTGTCTCCAATGACTCAACCACTAGGCCAAGTGAGGGGATACTACTCCAGATCTAAAGTTATCATTTTCTCAAACATTTGGAGAGCAAGAATGAAAGACATAGTAAAATTGAGAAGAGATTTAGAATCAAAGTAATTCAACACAAGAGATTAACAACAATCAACAATGAACAACAATGAAAATGAGATCTTCAATGAATTAATAGAATCCAAAACAACAAAGTTAAATCTAAGATCTATGAGATTTGAACAATTACAAACACTAATTGAGATTAGAGAAGAGGATCTACAACATGAACAAAGTAAATTGAGAGTTGCAATAGATCTCACCAAGGAATGGTTGAGAATTGAGAAAATAAAGATGAATCCTAGAGAGAGGTTGGAGTCTCTCTCTACAAATGTAACTAACTAAAAATATCTAAAAAATGTAAAATGAGTCTATGGATGTGAATGTGTGTCAATCCCCTTCAATCCTTGGTTCTTATATGCAGTTTGGCGCCAAAGTTGGTTGCTGAAACCTTCCAAAATCGCCAGGCACGTGTTGCAATAACAGAATCACGTGCGGACTACGACGCGTGCACGCACGTTACGCGTGTGCGTTCCTGGCTAATTCCGCAATGTGCGCGCGAGCGCCTTATGCGTGTGCGCGTGCTTGGCCGAGATCAATTCTTTGGCTTTTGTGCTTCTCTCCACTTGCATGCTTCCTTCCTTGCTCCTTTGATCTATGCCTAGCCTATTTCAACCTGAGATTACTAGCAAACACATCAAGCATCTTATGGAATCAAGGATGAATTAAAATTATCAAATTAAATGTTTAAAAAGCATATTTTTACACTTAAGCACAAATACGGGAGAGATAACAAAACCATGCTAATTCATAGGTTAAATGCGAGAAAAGGTCATCAAAATACTCTAAATTCAATACAAGATAAACCCTAAAAATGGGGTTTATCAACCTCCCCACACTTAAACCTTAGCATGTCCTCATGCTAAAATAAGAAGGAAACAAGGGGTATGATCTTTATTTGATGCAACTAAACTATCTGAGTCCTATCTAAATGCAACTACCTAAAGTGAGTGCAAATGCTTTGGTCAACATAACTCAACATCCAAGAGAACATATATAAGCATAAGAACTAGAGCAATAGGGGTCAAGTCCAAACCTCAATTGTATTGAATTATCAAAAGAAATCCGAGCTTGCAAGAATACAGATAATATGGTGAAGACATGTATTTGAACTTTTGAACCCTCACCGGATGTGTATCCGCTCTATTCACTCAAGTGTTTAAGGGTTAATTCACTCAATTCTCTTCTAATCATGCTTTTCAAAAATTGATTTTCTTCTAACAATCAACACTTATTCAATGCATGCATACATTCATCATGAGGTCTTTCTTTTAGGTTGTAATGGGGTTAGGGTCAAGGTAGGATCATTTATGGTTAAGTGGACTAGAGTTTAGATCTTGGATTAGCATAGACTTTCCCACCTAACTATATAATGACCTATACAAATTCAAACTACTCTAACTACCCATTCTTCACTTTTTTTCTTACATATTCATGCATCTTATTTCTTGATTCATAACACTTATGCATTGATTCCCTTTTATTGAGCTTCACTTTGGGGCATTTTATCCCTTTTTTTTGTTGCTTTCTTCTTTCTATATTTTTTTTCTCTTTTTTTTCTTTCTATATTGCCTTTTCTTTTCTTTTTTTTTCTTTGAGAATTTTCTTTTTCTTTTGTTTTTTTTCTTTCTTTCTTTCAAGCTACACACAAGAATATCAATGCATAAAGTCTATACATTCAATCAATATATGAATAGAGTCCCAATTCCTAAATATGGAAGTGAACTACCCTTTTTATCCCATCCAATATTCCCAAGCCTCACCAACTTTGAATAGTAAACACTCTCACTAGCCTAGGCTAATAAAAGATCCAAACAAGGGACTTTCATTGGTTTTCCGCCTTGGGCTTGTAATGTGCTAAAATGAGAACAAGTTAGTTAAGCATAGGCTCAAAATTGGTTAACAATGGAGAGTAAAAGGTAGGCTATTTAGGTAAGTGGGCTAATGAAATAATGGCCACAATCATACAAATGCATGAATATGAGAAATAAATGGACATATAGAATCAAGCAAATCAAGGATCACAATCATAGAAAGAGAACAATTGCACACAAGAATGGAAAATAGGTGGTTATAAAATGTAACCACATCAATAGGCTCAAGTCTCACAAGCTTGTGTTCTTAGTTCAATACATGCTTCATGGTGGACGAAATTGTGACCCTCTTTGTATTTGCATGAGATTTATTTAATGACTATTCGCTATGTGTGGACACAACTCCGTTCAACTTAACCAGCAAGTGTACTAGGTCATCCAAGTAGTACCTTACGTGAGTAAGGGTCGATCCCACAGAGATTGTTGGTATGAAGCAAGCTATGGTCACCTTGTATTTGTCAGTTAGGCAGATTAAATTGTTTATGATGAGTTTGAAAATTAATAATAAACAGAAAATAAAATAGGATAGAAATACTTATGTAAATTAATGGTGGAAATTTCAGATAGGCGTGTGGAGATGCTAGAATCCTCTCGAATCTCTACTTTCTTATTACATTCATCCAATCCTTCTTACTCCTTTCCATGGCAAGCTGTATGTAGGGCATCACCGTCTTCAATGGCTACTTTTCATCCTCTCGGGAAAATGGTCCTATGCGCTGTCACTGCATGGCTAATCGTCTGGAGGCATCACCCTTGCCGATGGTTACATCCCATCCTCTCAGTGAAAATGGTCCAAATGCTCTGTCACAGCACAGCTAATTATCTGTCAATTCTCAATCAGGTTGGAATAGAATCCCTTGATTCTTTTGCGTCTGTCACTAACGCCCAGCCTTCAAGAGTTTGAAGCTCATCACAGTCATTCAATACCGGAATCCTACTCGGAATACCACAGACAAGGTTAGACTTTCCGGATCCCCATGAATGCCGCCATCTATCTAGCTTATACCACGAAGATTCTGTTGGGGAATCTAAGAGATATGCGCCCGGCCTAAAGTAGAACGGAAGTGGTTGTCAGTCACGCGCGTTCATAGGTGAGAATAATGATGAGTGTCACGGATCATCACATTCATCAAGTTTGAAGTGCAACGTATATCTTGGAATAAGAATAAAAGAGAATTGAATAGAAAGTAATGGTAATTGTATTGAAACTTGAGGTACAGCAAAGCTCCACACCCTTAATCTATGGTGTGCAGAAACTCCACCGTTGAAAATACATAAGTGAGAGGTCCAGGCATGGCCGAATGGCCAGCCCCCTTGGTCTAAGGACTATGCACCCTCAGATGTTCCTTAGATCTAAAGTGATCAAAAGATGTCTAATACAATAGTTAAAAGTCCTATATATACTAGACTAGCTACTAGGGTTTACATGAGTAAGTAATTGATGCATAAATCCACTTCCGGGGCCCACTTGGTGTATGATTGGGCTGAGCTTGATCTATCCATGAGCTGAGGCTTTTCTTGGAGTTGAACACCGAGTTATAGCGTGTTTCTGGCGTTTAACTCCGGGTTATGACGTGTTTCTGGCGTTTAACTCCAGACAGCAGCATGTACTTGGCGTTGAGCGCCACTTTACGTCGTCAATTTCCAAATAAGGTATGAACTATTATATATTGCTGGAAAGCTCTGGATGTCTACTTTCCAACGCCGTTGAGAGCGCGCCATTTGGAGTTCTGTAGCTCTAGAAAATCCATTTCGAATGCAGGGAGGTCAGAATCCAACAGCATCAGCAGTCCTTTTGTCAGCCTTTTTCAGAGTTTTGCTCAAGTCCCTCAATTTCAGCCAGAAATTACCTGAAATCACAGAAAAATAGACAAACTCATAGTAAATTCCAGAAATGTGAATTTAACATAAAAACTAATGAAAACATCCTTAAAAGTAGCTTGAACTTACTAAAAACTACCTAAAAACAATGCCAAAAAGCGTATAAATTATCCGCTCATTACAATACCAAACTTAAATTGTTGCTTGTCCCCAAGAAACTGAAAATCAAATAGGATAAAAAGAAGAGAATATACTATAAATTACAGAATATGAATGACTATTAATTATAATTAGATGAGCGGGACTTGTAGCTTTTTGCTTCTGAACAGTTTTGGCATCTCACTTTTTCCTTTGAAGTTTAGAATGATTGGCTTCTCTAGGAACTTAGATTTTCGGATAGTGTTATTGACTTTCCTAGTTAAGCATGTTGATTCTTGAACACAGCTACTTATGAGTCTTGGCCGTGGCCCTAAGCATTTTGTTTTCCAGTATTACCACCGGATACATAAATGCCACAGACACATGACTGGGTGAACCTTTTCAGATTGTGACTCAGCTTTGCTAGAGTCCCCAGTTAGAGGTGTCCAGAGCTCTTAAGCACACTCCTTTGCTTTGGATCCTTTTTACCCTTGCCTTTTGGTTTTAAGGGCTATTGGCTTTTTCTGCTTGCTATTTCTTTTTCTTTCTATATTTTTTTTTGCCACCTCTTATTTTTTTTTTTGCAAGCTTTTGTTTTTCACTGCTTTTTTTTGCTTCAAGAATCAATTTCATGATTTTTCGGATCATCAATAACATTTCTCTTTGTTCATCATTCTTTCAAGAGCCAACAGTTTTAACATTTATAAACAACAAAATCAAAAATATGCACTGTTCAATCATTCATTCAGAAAATAAAAAGTATTGTCACCACATCAATATAATTAAACTAAATTCAAGGATAAATTCGAAATTCATGTACTTCTTGTTCTTTTGAATTAAAAACATTTTTCATTTAAGAGAGGTGAAGGATTAATGGATTTTATTCATAGCTTTAAGACATGGTTACTACATACTAATGATCATGAAGTAGAGACACAAAATATAGATAAACATAACATAGAAACCGAAAAACAGAAAGAAATAAGAACAAGGAATGAATCCACCTTAGTGGCGTCTTCTTCTTGAAGGACCAACAATGTCCTTAAGCTCTTCTATGTCCCTTCCTTGCCTTTGTTGCTCCTCCCTCATTGCTCTTTGATCTTCTCTTATTTCATGGAGAATGATGTAGTGCTCATGATGTTCCACCCTTAATTGTTCCACATTGTGGCTCAAATCTTCTATGGAAGTGTTGAGTTGTTCCCAATAGTTGTTGGGAGGAAAGTGTATCCCTTGAGGCATCTCAGGGGTTTCTTGATGATGAGCTTCCTCATGCATCTCTTGAGAACCGTGGAGGGTCTCTCTTTCTTGCTCCATCCTCTTCTTGGTGATGGGCTTATCCTCTTTAATGGAGATGTCTCCTTCTATGATAACTCCAGCTGAGTAACATAGATGGCAAATAAGGTGAGGAAAAGCTAGCCTTGCCATGGTGGATGGCTTTTCGGCTATTTTGTAGAATTCATTGGAGATGACTTCATGAACTTCTACTTCCTCTCCAATCATGATGCTATGAATCATGATGGCCCGATCCACAGTAACTTCGGATCGGTTGCTAGTGGGAATGATGGAGCGTTGAATGAACTCCAACCATCCTCTAGCCACAGCCTTGAGGTCCAGTCTTCTTAGTTGAACTGGCTTGCCTTTGGAGTCTCTTTTTCATTGAGCTCCTTCCACACATATGTCCATAAGGACTTGGTCCAACCTTTGATTAAAGTTGACCCTTCTAGTGTAGGGGTGTACATCTTCTTGCATCATGGGCAAGTAGAACGCCAATCTCACATTCTCCGGACTAAAATCTAAGTATTTCCCCCGAACCATTGTGAGATAATTCTTTGGACTCGGGTTCATACTTTGATCATGGTTCCTAGTGATCCATGCATTGGCATAGAACTCTTGAACCATTAAGATTCCGACTTGTTGCATGGGGTTGGTTAGGACTTCCCAACCTCTTCTTCGGATCTCATGTCGGATCTCCGGATACTCATTTTTCTTGAGCTTGAAAGGGACCTGATGTGCAGAAAACGATCCGACACAAAACTCACCGGCAAGTGTACCGGGCCGCATCAAGTAATAATAACTCACATGAGTGAAGTCGATCCTCTTTTCTTCTTTTCTTCACCTACAATAAACCAAAACAACCACTCAAAGGCTTATAAATAAATTAAAATTCAATTAAATTTAGCTTAAACCTCATGAGTTAGCATCAATTTAATGGTAGTTGCTTGATTTAAAGAAGTTATGCATTTTCATTCCAAATCACTTACTTAGGATGCAAGAAAGTGCATAAAGACTAGTAAAACAAGTGAAATTAGCTTGAAAAATGGGTATATGATGACTTGTCATCACAACACCAAACTTAAATCTTGCTTGTCCCCAAGCAAGCATCAAGACTAAGAGAAAATGAAATGAACAAGAAAAGAAACATATCCTTATTAGGCATATAGCAGAATGTGATTCATGGGGTTTTTATGCAGATAATGATAACTCAATTATTGTTGCTGTTACATAATATACATTCTTCCTCAAAGGCTTGCTAAACTTGCTGTTATAAGGTTTATTCTTTCTTTGCTCCCTTGCTAACTTTTCTTTTCTCATGTTGCTTATCAAGCTTATTATTCTTTGAAGGCTTGGTGTCTAATGTTGCAGTAGTAGCCTTTGGCTTTATTTTTACTCAACATCTTTCCACCACAGACACATGGCTCACTATTTCTTCCTAGGATCATTGATGCCCAGCATCTCTTTGGATAACTAAATGTTCTGTATCTAAGTTGCTCTTTATTGTGGACTTTCAATTGGCCATCCCAAATCAGTTGATCTAAGTGACCGGGTTTTAAAATACCCCTTAGAATTTACTTATCCAAGCATATCCTAGTACAAGAACATCACAGGCATGTGTCCTAGGGTCCAAGCTATTGGTGTCCTGCCTTTATTCTTTGTTTTTCTTGCCACATTGGCTTTTTCTTCTTCCTTTTCTTTCTGTTTTATTTTCTTTTGTTCTCAAGGGTTTTTCTTTATTGATAAGAACCTTTATAACAGCAAGCTAGCTTACACTTTAATGAAAACTATATTATGCAGCAATTATTTCATGAGTTATGCATTTAATCAAACACATACACCACCATTAACTTCCATTCTAACTCATGCAACATTGTATATTTACTTTCCAATTCAAACAATTCTCTTTTATTCAAGCATGTGGGAAACAACACAAAATTCAGCTCGGTGATGGATGACAAGCAATATGCAGATTTAGCATACATAATCAAACAATTTCACTTGCAACTAGATAAACACTTTAGCAGGATATATAATGGTTTCCATGTTCAAAACAATTCACAGCAGCAAGGATTAAGTTTAGATACAACCTTTGAAGTTGCAGCCCTTTGATTCTTCCTTCTGTTGTGTTTTCTTTGAGTTAAGATGCACAAAATTCTTCAATGGCTGCCTATTGTCATGCATAGTTCTCAAAGGTTGCTTGCTTCTCAAGCCTTTGTGCAATTGGTTAGTCTAAAAAAATGATTGTGGCTTTTTGAACTTATTTTGGTGTATGAACACCAAACTTAGTCCCTTGCCACTAGTTTCCATGCATCAACTTAATCATATGTGAAACCTTGTGTCCGTGCTAAAGGTTATGGAATTAAAACTAAAAAAAATTAAATAGTTGAATAATTTGTCTGATTGCTTGGAGCTAGCATTGTGCAAGAAGTGAGAATGTTCTTTTAAATGAATTTTGGTGAAACACCAAACTTAGAATCCTTCATTCTCCCTTAAATTATTTTGGTGTGCAACACCAAACTTAGCTCCTTGCAATGCATACTAATTATTCAATATTTTTATTGAAAAAGCTATGAAAGAAAACTACCTCAGGTTGGGTTGCCTCCCAACAAGCGCTTCTTTATTGTCACTAGCTTGACATCTTTCATTTTTACTTCATGGAGGCTGAAAATCATAGTGCCTCAGCTTTTCTCCTCTTACTGTGAACTTCCTTCCAGTCTCCTCTTTGATGATCTCTAGGTGTTCAAGTGAAAGAACCCGGTTCACAGTGTAGTATTCAGATGATTGTGGAGACACCTTCATTGGTTGGGTGTTTAACACCACTTTATCCCCTGGTGAAAAGCCTTCAGTAGGGATCTTCTTATTTCTCCATCCTCTTGGCCTCTTCTTCTTTTCTTTCTCAAGAGATACTCCCTGCCTTGGTGGTTCTTTATCTAGGATGTTGAATTTCTCATCTGGGGGTTTTGGATCTAGTTCCTCCTTGACTTCTTTGGTTTGTTGCACCATCTCTACTGCTTTTAAGCATGGATTTAGAAGTCTTGGAGTTAACTCATTGACTGCCTCCTTCAAACTTTGATCTCTGGCCTTATCCTTCATAAAATCTTCTTCTTGAATGGGTTCATGCAAGGTTTTAAAAACATGGAATGCTAGATGTTCATCCTGCACTCTTAGCAACAATTCCCCTTTTTCCACATCTATCAATGCTCTGCCCGTAGCTAGGAAAGGCCTTCCCAGGATGATGGGAGTGTCAGGGTCCTCTTCTATATCTGAGATAACAAAGTCAGCAGGGAGAAAGAATTTTCCCACTTTTACCAACACATTCTCCACAACTCCCAGTGCTTGCTTAGTGGATTTGTCAGCCATTCGGAGAACTATTTGTGTGGACTTCAGCTCAAAAATTTGAAGTTTCCTCATTAGAGACAAAGGCATCAAGTTTATGCTTGCACCGAGGTCACAGAATGACTTCTCAATTGTTATGTTTCCTATGGTGCAAGGTATGTAAAAAGTCCCAGGATCATCTTTCTTCTCTGGCAACTCTCTTTGGAGGATAGCACTACATTCCTTTGTCATCTCAACAATCTGTCCTTCCTTCAGGGATCTTTTCTTTGTCAGCACTTCCTTCATGAATTTGGCATATAGTGGCATCTGTTCAAGTGCTTCCAAGAAAGGAATATTGATGCTGAGTGTTTTGAATATGTCCAGGAATTTTGAGTATTGCTTATTCTCATTTTCTTTTTTAAACCTCTGAGGGTATGGAAGTTTGGGGACACAAGGATTCACTCCTTCCCTCTTCTCTTGTAGTTGTGATTCAAGGGTGTTCTTGTATCCCTTTGAAATTTGTGCATTTTTGGTTTCTTGATCCTCTTTACTTTTCCCCTCTGTCTCTTCTTGTGGAACTTCTTTGTTGTGATTGTCCTGATTGATGGCTTCCTTCTTCATAGTCTTCTCACTTCCCACTGTGATTGCTTTACACTCCTCCCATTTTGTGGCTTTTCCTTTGTCTCTTGGGTGTTCTTCAGTGACATTGGGGAAGGCATTTGCTCTCTTCTCATCCATTTCTGAAATTTGCTTAGCCATTTGCCCCATGTGTCTTTCAAGGTTTCTGATTGAGGCCTCTTGGTTTTTGAATGCCAGGGCTTGATCTTTCCTTGCAGCTTCCTGATCATGTCTTGCCATGTCTTGATTTTTCATGAGTTTCTCCATCATTTTCTCTAGACTTGAGATTCTTTGAGAGTCTGGATTTGGTTGTGGTTGTGTGAAATGAGATGGTTGTTGTTGGAAGTTGTTTGAATTAATTGTGGGGGTACTTTGTGGGTAGGATATGGATGTGGAATAGTTATTCTGGTGGTTTTGTGAGTTATTATGGGGTTGGTGATATGTGTTTTGTGAATTTTTGAATTGGTTAGTATTATTGGATGAATGGTTATGGTTGCTTGTGTTGCTGAGGCTGCCAGAGTTGAAGTTCCTTTGTTCTTGATTCTGATGCTCACCCCACCTTGAATTAGAATGAGTCTTCCAGGGTGTCTTGTGTGCATCACCATGAAAATTGTGTTGAAATAAACTTGAAGTGTTGTTCATGCATTGCACCTGCTCAGGGCTTTGTTGCTCAAAATTGAATGTCCCAAAACTTTCTTCAGATTGATTCCACCCATGTGAGGTTTGAGATTGGCGTTGTGTGTTTACTGCAACACCTTGCAGTCCATCAATTTTCTTGGCCATCATTTCTATTTGTTGCTGAAGTTGTTGATGCATCTGTTTGTTTTGTGCCAAGAGAACGTCAACACCTTCAAGCTCCAGCACATCCCTTCTATGGGCTGGTTGGCGTTGTCTTTGATGAGCAAAGAAATATTGATTATTTGCCACCATCTCTATGAGGTTTTGGGCTTCCTCTGCTGTCTTCATTAACTGCAATGAGCCTCCTGCTGAATGATCTAATGCTTCTTGAGCTTTCTGGGTCAACCCTTCATAGAAGTTTTGGAATCTATCCCACTCACTAAACATTTCAGGGGGACATTTCCTGATTAAGGCCTTGTATCTCTCCCAGGCATCATACAGCGACTCTCCATCCATTTGAATGAATGCTTGCACCTCTGTTTTCAGCTTGATAATCCTTTGGGGAGGATAGAACTTGGCTAGGAATTTGCTCACTAAGTCTTCCCAATTATTGATGCTTTCTTTGGGAAATGTCTCTAGCCATTGAGTGGCCTTATCCTTCAGAGAGAATGGAAACAGCAGTAGCTTGTAGATGTCTGGATACACACCACTTGTTTTGACAGTTTCACAAATCCTGAGGAAGATGGATAAGTGTTGGTTTGGATCTTCAAGTGGACTTCCTCCATAGGAGCAATTGTTCTGCACCAGAGTGATAAGTTGAGGCTTCAACTCAAAATTATTTGCATGAACATTGGGAGTGAGTATGCTACTCCCGCAGTTTCTTGCATTGGGGATAGTGTAAGAGGCCAACACCCTTCTTGCATGCTGGGTATTATTGCTCACTCCCTCTTCACGCACCTCAGCCTCCATGACTTGCAAGAATCACAAACAAACCAAATGAAACATGGACATTCTAATGCTAGAATGTGGTTAGACGGTTAGGTGACACAATGTGTCAAACAGTTAATGTGCTTAGTTAAAAAGAAAAAAAAATGCTTAATCTAGACCACCACCTTACTTAATCATTGTCAATCTAATTCAATCACCGGCAACGGCGCCAAAAACTTGATGTGCGGAAAACAATCCAACACAAAACTCACCGGCAAGTGTACCGGGTCGCATCAAGTAATAATAACTCACATGAGTGAGGTCGATCCCACAGGGATTGAAGGATTGAGCAATTTTAGTTTAGTGGTTGATTTAGTCAAGCGAATTAAGTTTTGGTTGAGTGGTTTGTATTTAACAGAAGCTAAATTGCTTGGAATGTAAAGGGAGAGGGGAGAATTGCAGTAAATTAAAGAGCAGGAAAGTAAACTTGCTGAATCTTAAAGAACAAGAAAGTAAATGACTGAAACTTAAAGTGCAAGAAATGTAAATTGCAGTAACTTAAAATGCAAGTAATATAAATTGCTTGAATGTAAAAGGGATTTGAGGACTGGGATTTCAGAATCTAAGCAAAGAGAAATTGAATTGCAACAATTAATAGAGCAGAAATTGAATTAGAAGCAATTAGAACTCAAACAGTAAGGAAATTAAGTGCAGCAAAGGTTCACAGAAGAACCAAAAGGAAATTGGGATCTCAGGACTCCAGAGACTAGGTAGCAAAGCCTAGATCTCAATTGCCTTCCCAGATCCAAGTTCTCAAAGCAATTGACAAGAAATTGAAGAAGAAGCAGTAAAGGGAATGTAAATGAATTCAATTATGCAGAAGAGAAATTAAAGAGCTCTTGAGTGGAGATTGAGACAGAATTTCCTCAATTCTTAACACCCAAGACTCAAACAAGAAAATTAGAATTGCTCGAGCAAGAACGAGGAAGAAGAGAGATCAATTCCCCTCCCTAATTCTCTGAAATCTCGGTCAAGTCTCTCAAAAAAAAGTTCCAAAGTTCAAAAAAAAAAAAAAAAAGATTCAAAGCTCAAAAGAAAGATCAAAGTTCAAAAGTGAAGAAAAGGGTCCTAATTACATCAAACTATCTCCTATTTATACACTTTCTATTCTTGGATCTTAGGATTTGGATGGGCTTTTGATTTGGTGAAGAAATGAATTTTATTGGATTTTTAATCCAATTTTAGCCCATGAAGAAAGTAGCTCTCAGGAGGCTGCCTTGCCCTTGTGGAGGGCAGGGCAGAAAATGGTGCATCTGGCCCATGGTGCGTGCGTGTGGTGCGTTGGTGCGTGCAGGGTGCTGCCCTGCCCTCGCAGAGGGCAGGGCAGAACTTTTTGGTGCGCCAGAATGATGCCTGTGCGTGCTGCTGGTGCTGCCGAGCCTTCCCTTGGTGCGCCAGAATGGTGCGCTGGCTGTGCACCATAAAATGCTGCCCTGCCCTCGCGGAGGGCAGGGCAGTGTTTCTAAAAGTGAAGTTCCAAGTTCGAAACTTGGTCAATGCACACGCTACTCATTTTTCTTGGTTTTCTTGGCATTAAACTAAGGCCTAGTTTCTTGTTTCCTCTTGGTGCCGTGTTCGATTCTTGTGGCAAGCATTGGTGAGCTTTTTCTTTGAATTTCTTCCTTTGGTGAGCCCGATATTGCCCTTGAGGAGGGCAGGGCAGTGTTTTTGCTCTCCTTGATCCATGGCATCAATTTGTGCTCTGCCCTTGTTGCGGGCAGGGCAGTGTTGCCTCTCAAGGCTTGTTTCCTTATGTTGCCGTCCTAGAGGGCAGTGTGCCCTTGTGGAGGGCAATGCTTGCATTCCTCCTTTTATGCGCCACACTTCTTCTCTCTTGGGCCACGCTTTCTTAAGCCACGCTTCCTCTTTTCTTCTTTTCTTCACCTACAATAAACCAAAACAACCACTCAAAGGCTTATAAATCAATTAAAATTCAATTAAATTTAGCTTAAACCTCATGAGTTAGCATCAATTTAATGGTAGTTGCTTGATTTAAAGAAGTTATGCATTTTCATTCCAAATCACTTACTTAGGATGCAAGAAAGTGCATAAAGACTAGTAAAACAAGTGAAATTAGCTTGAAAAATGGGTATATGATGACTTGTCATCAGGACCTCAGGGATCACCTTCTTCTTTGCCACAACATCATAGAAGTGGTCTTGATGGCTTTTGGAGATGAATCTTTCCATCTCCCATGACTCGGAGGTGGAAGCGTTTGTCTTTCCTTTTCCTTTTCTAGAGGATTCTCCGGCCTTAGGTGCCATTGATGGTAATGGAAAAATAAAAGCTTATGCTTTTACCATACCAAACTTAAAATATTGCTCGCCCTCGAGCAAGAGAAGAAAGAAGAGAAGAAGAAGAAGAAGAAAATATTGAGGAGAAGGGAGAGATGGTGTTTCGGCCAAGGTATAGAGGAGGGGGTTGTGTTGTGTGAAAATGAAGTGGAATGGAGGGGTTTATATAGGGAAAGGGGAGAGGGTAGGTTCGGCCATTTTAGGGTGGGTTTGGGTGGGAAGGATTTTTGAATTCTGGAGGTAGGTGGGGTTTATGGGGAAGAGTGGATGGATGTGAGTGGTGAATAGGTGATGGGGAAGAGAGATTGAGGTGATTGGTGAAGGGTTTTGGGAAGTGTGATATGGGGGAGAGTGTAAATAGGATTAGGAGGTAAGGTGGGAATATGTTAGATGGGGATCCTGTGGGGTCCACAGATCCTGAGGTGATCCTGTGGGGTCCACAGATCCTGAGGTGTCAACGAATTCCATCCCTGCACCAAATAGGCATGTAAAATGCCTTTGCATACCATTCTGGCATTTAAACGCCGAGGTGATGCACGTTCTGGGCGTTCAACGCCCATGTAAAGCATGTTCTGGGCGTTCAACGCCCATATGTAGCATGTTTCTGGCATTGAACGCCAGTTCCATGCTTGTTACTGGCGTTCAGTGCCAGCTTTTCTTAAGGCACATTCCTGGCGTTCAAACGCCAGAATGTTGCTTGTTTCTGGCGTTCAGCACCAGATTCATGCTCTGTTCTAGCGTTGAACGCCAGCCAGATGCTCCTTACTGGCGTTGAACGCCAGTCTGTCCTTCCTCCAGGGTGTGATTTTTCTTCTGCTGTTTTTTATTCTGTTTTTAATTTTTATATTTTTTTCGTGACTCCACATGATCATGTACCTAATAAAACACAAAATAACAATAGAATAAAATAAAATAAAAATTAGATAAATAAAATTGGGTTGCCTCCCAACAAGCGCTTCTTTAATGTCAATAGCTTGACAGTGGGCTCTCATGGAGCCACAAGGTGATCAGGTCAATGTTGTATAGTCCCAACACCAAACTTAGAGTTTGGATATGGGGTCTTAACACCAAACTTAGAGTTTGGTTGTGGCCTCCCAACACCAAACTTAGAGTTTGACTGTAGGGGCTCTTCTTGACTCTGAACTGAGAGAAGCTCTTCATGCTTACTCTCTTTTGTTACAGAGGGATGGCCATGTGCCTTAAACACAAGGTAGTCCCCATTCAATTGAAGGACTAATTCACCTCTGTTGACATCTATCACAGCTCCTGCTGTGGCTAGGAAAGGTCTTCCAAGGATGATGCATTCATCCTCTTCCTTCCTAGTGTCTAAGATTATGAAATCAGCAGGGATGTAAAGGCCTTCAACCTTTACTAACACGTCCTCTACTATTCCATAAGCTTGTCTCAATGACTTGTCTACCAATTGTAATGAGAACAAGGCAGGTTGTACCTCAATGATCCCCAGCTTCTCCATTACAGACAGTGGCATAAGATTTATCCCTGACCCTAGATCACATAGAGCTTTTTTAAAGGTCATGGTGCCTATGGTACAAGGTATTAGGAACTTACCAGGATCTTGTCTCTTTTGAGGTAAAATTTGCTGAATCCAGGTATCTAGTTCATTAATGAGCAAGGGAGGTTCACTTTCCCAAGTCTCATTACCAAACAACTTGGCATTCAGCTTCATGATAGCTCCTAAATATTGAGCAACTTGCTCTCCAGTCACATCTTCATCCTCTTCAGAGGATGAATAGTCTTCAGAGCTCATGAATGGCAGAAGGAGATTTAATGGAATCTCTATGGTCTCTATATGAGCCTCAGATTCCTTTGGATCCTTAATAGGAAACTCCTTCTTGCTTGAGGGACGTCCCAGGAGGTCTTCCTCACTAGGATTTTCGTCCTCCTCCTCCCTTCTGCATTCGGCCATATTGATTATATCAATGGCCTTGCACTCTCCTTTTGGATTCTCTTCTGTATTGCTTGGGAGAATACTGAGAGGAGTTTCAATGACTTTCTTACTCAGCTGGCCCACTTGTGCCTCCAGATTTCTGATGGAGGATCTTGTTTCACTCATGAAACTGAAAGTGGCCTTTGACAGATCAGAGACTAGATTGGCTAAATTAGAAGTGTTTTGTTCAGAATTCTCTGTCTGTTGCTGAGAAGATGATGGAAAAGGCTTGCTATTGCTCAGCCTATTGCGTCCACCATTGTTAAAGCCTTGTTGAGGCTTTTGTTGATCCTTCCATGAGAAATTTGGATGATTTCTCCATGATGAATTATAGGTGTTTCCATAAGGTTCACCCATGTAATTAACCTCTGCCATTGCAAGGTTCTCAGGATCATAAGCTTCTTCAAAAGCTGCCTCTTTAGTACTGTTGGATGCATTTTACCATCCATTCAGACTTTGAGAAATCATGTTGACTTGCTGAGTCAACACTTTGTTCTGAGCCAATATGGCATTCAGAGCATCAATTTCAAGAACTCCCTTCCTCTGAGGTGTCCCATTATTCACGGAATTCCTCTCAGAAGTGTACATGAATTGGTTATTTGCAACCATATCAATGAGTTCTTGAGCTTCTGCAGCTGTTTTCTTTAGGTGGATGGATCCACCTACAGAATGGTCCAATGACATTTTCGAGAACTCAGATAGGCCATAATAGAATATATCTAATATGGTCCATTATGAAAACATGTCAGATGGACACCTTTTGGTCAGCTGCTTGTATCTTTCCCAAGCTTCATAGAGGGATTCACCATCTTTTTGTTTGAAGGTCTGAACATCCACTCTAAGCTTGCTCAGCTTTTGAGGAGGAAAGAATTTATCCAAGAAGGCTGTGACCAGCTTATCCCAAGAGTCCAGGCTATCCTTAGGTTGTGAATCCAACCATATTCTAGCTCTGTCTCTTACAGCAAAAGGGAAAAGCATGAGTCTGTAGACTTCAGGATCAACTCCATTTGTCTTAACAGTCTCACAAATCTGCAAGAACTCAGTTAAAAACTGGTAAGGATCTTCAGATGGAAGTCCATAAAACTTGCAATTCTGTTGCATTAAAGCAACTAGTTGAGGCTTAAGCTCAAAATTATTGGCTCCAATGGGAGGAATGGAGATGCTTCTTCCATCAAATTTGGACGTTGGCTTTGTGAAGTCACCAAGCATTCTCCTTGCATTATTATTATTTTCGGCTGCCATCTCCTTCTCTTGCTCTAATATTTCTAAAAGGTTACCTTTAGATTGTTGTAACTTAGCTTCTCTTAATTTTCTCTTCAGAGTCCTTTCAGGTTCGGGATCAATTTCAACAAGAGTGCCTTTTTCCTTGTTCCTGCTCATATGAAAGAGAAGAAAACAAGAAAAGAAGAGGAATCCTCTATGTCACAGTATAGAGATTCCTTTATGTTAGTAGAAAAAGAAAGGGGGGAAGAGTGAAGAAGAATGGGTTCGGATTTTTAGATGAAGAGAGGCGAAGAGAAGTGTTAGTAAATAAATAATTAAATAGAATAAGAAAAGAGAGGGAGAATTTCGAAAATAATTTTGAAACAAGGGGTTAGTAATTTCGAAACAAGGGGTTAGTAATTTCGAAAATTAAAGATAAGATATAATCAAAATTAAAATTTAAAACAAAAAGAATTTTTGAAAAAGAGATGAGATATTTTCGAAAATTAGAGAGGGAAAAGTAGTTAGGTGGTTTTGAAAAAGATAAGAAACAAACACAAAGTCAAAGAGTTAGTTGAAAAAGATATTAAAATCAAATTTGAAAAGATAAGAAGATAAGAAGTTAGATAAGATATTTTGAAATCAAATTTTGAAAAAGATAAAATTTTTGAAAAAGATAAGATAAAAAATAAAAAGATATGTTTGAAAAAGATTTAATTTTTAAAATTACTTAACTAACAAGAAACTAAAAGATATGATTTTAGAACTTAAAGATTGAACCTTTCTTAACAAGAAAGTAACAAACTTCAAATTTTTGAATCAATCACATTAAATGTTAGTGTAATTTCGAAAATATGATATAAAGATAAGAAAAAGATTTTGAAAATATTTTGAAAAAGATTTTTGAAATTTTCGAAAAAGAGGAAAAATTGGAAAAGATATGATTTTTGAAAAAGATTTTGAAAAGATAAGATTTTTAAATTTTTGAAAATTTCACTTGACTTGTAAGAAACAACTAATTTTAAAAATTTTTGACCAAGTCAACCCAAAAATTCGAAAATTTGGAGAGAAAAAAAGGAAAAGATATATTTTTTATTTTTGAATTTTTAATTATGAGAGAGAAAAACACAAATATGACCCAAAACATGAAAATTTTGGATCAAACACATGATGCATGCAAGAACACTATGAATGTCAAGATGAACACCAAAAACACTTTGAAGATCATGATGAACATCAAGAACATAATTTTGAAAAATTTTTGATGCAAAGAAAACATGCAAGACACCAAACTTAGAAATCTTTAATGCATGGACTCTAACAAACGAAAAATGCATATGAAAAACAACAAACAACACAAAACAAGAAAACATCAAGATCAAACAAGAGGACTTATCAAGAACAACTTGAAGATCATGAAGAACACTATGAATGCATGGAATTTTCGAAAAATGCAAGAAAAGATTTTAAAAGCATGCAATTGACACCAAACTTAAAACATGATACAAGACTCAAACAAGAAACACAAAAGAATTTTGGTTTTTATGATTTTATTAAATATTTTGTATTTTTATTAATTTTTTTCGAAAATATTCTTTAGAAAAACGAAAATAAGAGAAAAATTTTGAAAACCTTTTGAAAAGAAAATAAAAAGAAAATTACCTAATCTGAGCAACAGGATGAACCGTCAGTTGTCCATACTCGAACAATCCCCGGCAACGGCGCCAAAAACTTGGTGGACGAAATTGTGACCCTCTTTGTATTTGCATGAGATTTATTTAATGACTATTGGCTATGTGTGGACACAACTCCGTTCAACTTAACCAGCAAGTGTAATGGGTCATCCAAGTAATACCTTACGTGAGTAAGGGTCGATCCCACAGAGATTGTTGGTTTGAAGCAAGCTATGGTCACCTTGTATTTGTTAGTTAGGCAGATTAAATTGTTTATGATGAGTTTGAAAATTAATAATAAACAGAAAATAAAATAGGATAGAAATACTTATGTAAATTAATGGTGGGAATTTCAGATAGGCGTGTGGAGATGCTAGAATCCTCTCGAATCTCTACTTTTTTATTACATTCATCCAATCCTTCTTACTCCTTTCCATGGCAAGCTGTATGTAGGGCATCACCGTCTTCAATAGCTACTTTTCATCCTCTCGGGAAAATGGTCCTTTGCGCTGTCACTGCATGGCTAATCGTCTGGAGGCATCACCCTTGCCGATGGTTACATCCCATCCTCTTAGTGAAAATGGTCCAAATGCTCTGTCACAGCACGGCTAATCATCTGTCGGTTCTCAATCAGGTTGGAATAGAATCCCTTGATTCTTTTGCGTCTGTCACTAACGCCCAGCCTTCAGGAGTTTGAAGCTCGTCACAGTCATTCAATACCGGAATCCTACTCGGAATACCATAGACAAGGTTAGACTTTCCGGATCCCCATGAATGCCGCCATCTATCTAGCTTATACCACGAAGATTCTGTTGGGGAATCTAAGAGATATGCGCCCGGCCTAAAGTAGAACGGAAGTGGTTGTCAGTCACGCGCGTTCATAGGTGAGAATGATGATGAGTGTCACGGATCATCACATTCATCAAGTTTGAAGTGCAACGTATATCTTGGAATAAGAATAAAAGAGAATTGAATAGAAAGTAACGGTAATTGTATTGAAACTTGAGGTACAGCAGAGTTCCACACCCTTAATCTATGGTGTGCAGAAACTCCACTGTTGAAAATACATAAGTGAGAGGTCCAGGCATGGCCGAATGGCCAGCCCCCTTGGTCTAAGGACTATGCACCCTCAGATGTTCCTTAGATCTAAAGTGATCAAAAGATGTCTAATACAATAGTTAAAAGTCCTATATATACTAGACTAGCTACTAGGGTTTACATGCGTAAGTAATTGATGCATAAATCCACTTTCGGGGCCCACTTGGTGTACGCTTGGGCTGAGCTTGATCTATCAACGAGCTGAGGCTTTTCTTGGAGTTGAACGCTGAGTTATAGCATGTTTCTGGCGTTCAACTCCGGGTTATGACGTGTTTCTGGCGTTTAACTCCAGACAGCAGCATGTACTTGGCGTTGAGCGCCACTTCACGTCGTTAATTTCCGAATAAGGTATGGACTATTATATATTGCTGGAAAGCTCTGGATGTCTACTTTCCAACGCCATTGAGAGCGCGCCATTTGGAGTTTTGTAGCTCCAAAAAATCCATTTCGAGTGCAGGGAGGTCAGAATCCAACAGCATTAGCAGTCCTTTTGTCAGCCTTTTTCAGAGTTTTGCTCAAGTCCCTCAATTTTGGTCAGAAATTACCTGAAATCACAGAAAAATACACAAACTCATAGTAAAGTCCAGAAATGTGAATTTAACATAAAAACTATTGAAAACATCCCTAAAAGTAGCTTGAACTTACTAAAAACTACCTAAAAACAATGCCAAAAAGCGTATAAATTATCCGCTCATCACTTCACAAAGTAGAAATTCAAGCAAGTTTCACCAAAAAAAAACATTCTTCAATCAATTGGGTTGGTGCCCTATAATTAAGTTCCTTGGAAAATCTCAATATTTGACTAAGCATTGTTGTGATTGAAAAATTCAAAAAATTTTCCTTAGTTTACCCTTTCCTTTTTCACTTATAACCAATTTTTTATGCAAAAAGGGTGATTAAGTTTTAACAATTCCAAACATGGTTTCTAATCACAACCACAAACTAAAAAGAAAGATATACAAAAGAAGATATGCAAAAATGTATAAAGAAAAATCCAACTAAAAGTATGGAATCTATCATCCAAAACATCTAAAAATATCCAAAAGCATCAAAATATCTAAAATATCAAGTATATACAAAATGAGATAAGTAGGCAGCATAACTAAAGTGTTCCCCGGTCTCCTAAAGGCACCACTGGCTACCTCCCCACACTTAAGATCAAGCATCGTCCTCGATGCTAATCCTGAGGATCAGGGATAGGTACACCGATAGGCTCTGGCTTTGGCTGTGGTACCGGCTGAGTCTCTTGTGTCTGAGGTGGTGCCTCCATATGTGCTGGCTCATCCGCATGAATACCCTCAGTATGTAAATCTGCATGCTCCTCCTCATGGGTCTCCTCATCGGAATCGGACTCTGGTAGAGGGGGTAGCTTAAGGCCCTGGGCCACAAACATCTGGTCAATCCGATCCAGGCGACGCATGATTTGGAGCTTGCTGCGCTCCATGTACCGGAAGAGACACTGAACTAGTAAGTAAATCGGCTGAGGTACGGCTGCGGTAGATGCTCCTGCAGGGGTTGATGATGAAGAGGGTCCAGCTCCCTCGACTGCTGCTTTGGCTCGAGATCGGCGGTGGGAGGCAGGCTTCTCGTGCACCCAGGATCCCCACAGAATAGTAACTGGCTCCTTCTGAGGGAACGGTGGAGGTGGTGATACATCATCCTGGTGCCACGGAACTCCGGCTCGCTGAATCATCTGCGTAACCGTGACTGGAAAAGGAAAGATACCTCGGATGTGGGCCCTCCACATGAACCGCCTGATCAGCTGGGGGTAATAAACCTTTTTCCCCTCCATCACACAGCTGATCAAGATCAACATAGTAACTGGGATCTCTGTGAAGTGAGTCGTAGGCATGACGTAATGAGCGAAGATCTGCTGCCAAGTCTTGGCCTCTCGGCTCAGATAACTAAAGTGCATCCCTTTGGGTGCCTTGTTATCGGCGTCCATAACCCAAGGAGCATCCGGAGTGGCTACCACTGCTCTCAATGCCTCAAAATCAAAGGTCATGCAATGAAGGTCTATCTCAGCCTGTATGAATGCATCAGTGTCACTGGTCTTAGGCCGGCAAGTAAGGGCATCCTCAATGGCCTGCTCGGTGATAGGTACCTCAATCCCCCTAACAAGTACCGAGTCAAGAGTATGGCGGAAGAAATTGCAGTAGAACTCCTGCACCCAAGATCGGTTCACCCAGCTCAATTCCCTATCCAGAAAAGCCAAACCGATCTGGTCAATACGCTGGTGGATGATGTCGGTCAAATCCGATGGAATAACCAGCTTCTTTTCAGTATTCAGATTCTTTGAATTGTAGCTTGGGAATCTGAGTTCACAGTAGAGATTGGGAAATTTGACCGTATCCTGAGCCGGTAGTAATTGGTTTGCTTTATCTATGTCATTTAGAGGGTTTTGAGCATAGGCAAGCAGTGAGGCAAAAGCCTCTTTTTGGAAGGTGATGCCTTCCCTTTTCTTTTGTCTGACATCCTGAAAAAGACAAATATGATAGCAATTAAACATGTAGCACATAGCAATTAATAGCAACTCCAAGATGTAAGATGAATGACAAGCAATCATGATGTGCATTGAAATCTTGGTGTGCAAATAAGCATAAGTGGAAACATAAACCAAGAAATCAATACATCCAACAATGTACACAATTCTTGAAGAATAGGCATATTCATCATCATAACTCAAAAGAATGGTTAATGAGTCGAGTAAAGAGAAATGAAGTGAGTAGGTTAAACACGTTAGTGAGTAAGAGGTGAGATTGATAGTTAGTGTTATGATGAAAGAAAGCTTGCCTAACAAAAGGATTCACAAAATGCATACAATGAGGTGTAATTATTGATGATGAAAATAAAATTGCAACGGGGTGCAATGAATTAAAAGGAAATCATCAATGTCATGGTCACTAAGTTGCAATAGTTGGTATTGAAGATATTGAAATGCACTTTGTGTAACTAAAATGAGTAAAAAAATTAGGTGGAATGAAAAAAAGAGTTACACAAGTAGAATGTACCAATTATTACGGAAGAATGAACCATTTTCCAGAGAATAAGCAAGTTGATGTCAAATGATGAATGAAGCATAATGCAAAGATATTTGATCAACTTGAAAGATGATGACATGGAACGGTTCAAATCATATTATTGGAAACATGTGAATCACGGAAAAGACCAGCCCAGAGTTACCTCAAAATTGAACTCGCTGTATCTTGTAAAACTAACTTTGAAACGTACCAAGTTCAATTCTTAGATAACAAGTTGCTAAACAGGGGTTTTCGGAAATTCGGGCAGCATTCCGGCAGTAATTTGAATGTTCCCGGATAGCAACATAGCACAAATAGTATGATTACAACATCAATTAATCACAACAGCCATGAGATAGCATCCAGGTAGTAAAAATGGAATATAGAGCAAATCAAAATCAGCACTCATCAGACAAGTAATCAAACAGAGAATGAACACAAACGGAGCACTTATCAGGCCTAGAATCCTCTATCCAGTCCTAGCTACCTAACCGCAGTTATTTCTAACTAACCTAACATGCCAAGTTCCAATTCTAGCTAACTAACAGAAAACTAACAGAAATGAAAAATTAACAGAAAGCAGAGTTGGAGCAGGAACCTAGAAGCAGAGAAGAACTAAAAATGGAAGAGGAAATTGGGATTGGAACGGGGGCAACAGAATCAGAGAGCTGCGCCACCGTGGATGGTGGCGGTTATGGCAGAGCGACGGCGGTGGTGCTCGGAAGAGTGAGAGACAGGGGCGGAGTGGTCAAGTGAGAGAGAGAGAAAGCGAAGAAGGGTTAGTGCTGATGGTGAGAGAGAGAGGGGCTGGCCGTGTGGTGGTGGTGGCCGGTGGAGCAGAGGCTGTGGAAAGGAGAGAGGAGGAAGAAGACGGTGAGAGGGAGAAGAAGAGGGAGGATAGGTGCGCGACTGCGCAGTGCTCATCGCGCATTAGGGTTATCCCCTTTTCGAGTCGACGCGGGCGAGCACCTAGCGCGTCCGCGTACATTGATGAAATTAGGGACCTACGCGTGCGCGTACAACGCGCTCAAGCGTGGATGGGGAAACTATATAGAGCCACGTACGCATACAGTGCACGTCAGCGTGGAATGAGTTGGGCTGGAGGCTGACGTTAAGATTTTTGCCAGTAAAGAATGTCATAAAAACAGTCGCGTTGTAGATATAGTTTCTAAACCGACAGAAATCCCTTCGTACAAACGTTTGGGTGTCACAAGTAACAAACCCCTTTAAAATTGATAACCGAGTATTTAAACCTCGGGTCGTCTTCTCAAGAAACTGCGAGGAAGTATGTTCTTATTATTGGTTATAAAGGTTGTAATTGGGGTTTAGAAGGTGAGAAGTAAGTAATTTAAATGATGAGTGAATTAAATGGCAATTAAAAATAAATAATAACTGTAAAACAACTCTTGGCAAGATAAGGGAATTTAGAGGTCTAACTTAGTTATCTCTCTCAACTATAATAAAAGTTGAATCTAAACTCCACTTGGTCAATGATGAGCGGATAATTTGTACGCTTTTTGGCATTGTTTTTAGTATGTTTTTAGTAGTTTGAGTTGAGTTTTTAGTATATTTTTATTAGTTTTTAGTTAAAATTCACTTTTCTGGACTTTACTATGAGTTTGTGTGTTTTTCTGTGATTTCAGGTATTTTCTGGCTGAAATTGAGGGACCTGAGCAAAAATCTGATCCAGAGACTGAAAAGGACTGCAGATGCTGTTGGATTCTGACCTCCCTGCACTCGAAGTGGATTTTCTGGAGCTACAGAATCCCAATTGGCGCGCTCTCAACGGCGTTGGAAAGTAGACATCCTGGGCTTTCCAGCAATATATGATAGTCCATACTTTGCCCAAGATTTGATGGCCCAAACCGGCGTTCAAAGTCACCCTTAGTATTCCCAGCGTTAAACGCCGGAACTGGCACCAAAATGGGAGTTAAACGCCCAAACTGGCACAAAAGCTGGCGTTTAACTCCAAGAAGAGTCTCTACACGAAAAATGCTTCATTGCTCAGCCCAAGCACACACCAAGTGGGCCCGGAAGTGGATTTTTATGTCATTTACTCATCTTTGTAATCCTTAGGCTACTAGTTTCTATAAATAGGATCTTTTACTATTGTATTTTCATCTTCTGATCTTTGGAACCTTTTTCTTTAGATCTTTTGATCACTTTGGGAGGCTGGCCATTCGGCCATGCCTAGACCTTGTTCTTATGTATTTTCAACGGTGGAGTTTCTACACACCATAGATTAAGGTGTGGAGCTCTGCTGTACCTCGAGTATTAATGCAATTACTATTGTTCTTCTATTCAATTCCGCTTGTTCTTGTTCTAAGATATTCATTCGCACTCAAGAACTTGATGAATGTGATGATTATGTGACGCTCATCATCATTCTCACTCATGAACAAAGTGACTGACAACCACTCTTGTTCTACAAGCAAACGAGGCTCTAATGTTTATCTCTTGGATTCCTGATACATGATGCATGGTTGATCGCCTGACAACCGAGTGCTCGCCTGACAAACGAGCCAGCCATTTCGTGAGATCAGAGTCTTCGTGGTATAGGCAAGAACTGATGGCGGCATTCAAGAGAATCCGGAAGGTCTAACCTTGTCTGTGGTATTCTGAGTAGGATTCAATGATTGAATGACTGTGACGTGCTTCAAACTCCTGAAGGCGGGGCGTTAGTGACAGACGCAAAAGAATCACTGGATTCTATTCAGGCCTGATTGAGAACCGACAGATGGATAGCCGTGCCGTGACAGGGTGCGTTGAACATTTCCAATGAGAGGATGGGAGGTAGCCACTGACAACGGTGAAACCCTTGCATAAGCTTGCCATGGAAAGGAGTAAGAAGGATTGGATGAAGACAGTAGGAAAGCAGAGAGACGGAAGGGACAGCATCTTCATACGCTTGTCTGAAGCTCTCACCAATGATATACATAAGTATCTCTATCTTTATCTTTATGTTTTATTCATATATCACCATTACCCAATTGAGTCTGCCTGACTAAGATTTACAAGGTGACCATAGCTTGCTTCATACCAACAATCTCCGTGGGATCGACCCTTACTCGCGTAAGGTTTATTACTTGGACGACCCAGTGCACTTGCTGGTTAGTTGTGCGAAGTTGTGTTTATGCCATGGTATTGAACACCAAGTTTTTGGATTCATTACCGGGGATTATTTGAGTTGTGAAAAGTATTGATCACAATTTCGTGCACCAAGTTTTTGGCGCCGTTGCCGGGGATTGTTTTGTGTATGGACAACTGACGGTTCATCTTGTTGCTTAGATTAGGTATTTTTCTTCAGAGTTCTTAAGAATGAATTCTAGTGTTTCATGATGATCTGCTGAAATCTGGCTGGCTGAGAAGCCATGTCTAATCTTATTGGACCGAGGTTTCAACTGATCATCACAAGAGCTTGTTGATCTCTATCAATCTTGCTATTGGAGCAATGATCTGCTAAGGCTTGGCTGGCCATTGGCCATGTCTAGTGTTTTGGACCGAAGCTTTCTTTTGAAGCTTGGCTGGCTGTGAAGCCATGTCTAATTCCTGGACCGGAGTCTTAGACTAGCATTGCAATGATTCCTGGAATTCAAATTAAGAATTCTGAAACCTTTATTTTCTATTTCCATATAATTTTCGAAAAATCCAAAAAAAAAAATTTTAAAACCATAAAAACCAGAAAAATATTTTATGTTTCTTGTTTGAGTCTAGTGTCTAATTGTAAGTTTGGTGTCTTGCATGCATTGTTTATTTGATCTTGGTTCTATTTCCAAGTCAATAGTACAGGGAACTGAAGATTCAGAACATGCAGCAGAGGAATTACACAGAAAAAGCTGGGCGTTCAAAACGCCCAGTGAAGAAGGACAGACTGGCGTTTAAACGCCAGCCAGGGTGCCTGGTTGGGCGTTTAACGCCCAAAAAGGTAGTGCATTGGGCGTTAAACGCCAGAATGTGCACCATTCTGGGCGTTTAACGCCAGGATGGCACAAGGGGGAGGATTTTGTTTTCAAATCAATTTTTTTTTCAAGTTTTCAAAGTTTTTCAAAATCAAATCTTTTTCAAATCATATCTTTTCAATCAAATGTTTTCAAAATCAATTTCTTTCCTTTTTCAAAGATACTTGCTATCAATTAATGATTTGATTCAACATTTCAAGTATGTTGCCTATTCTGTTGAGAAAGGTTTAATGTTTGAATCATATCTTTCCTTGATAGCCAAGTTATTAATTTTTAAAATCAAATCTTTTTTTTTTAAATTGTTTTCAAATCATATCTTTTCCATCATATCTTTTTTAAAACCATGACTTTTTCAATCAAATCTTTTTAATCACATCTTTTTCAAAACGGTTTTTAATCATATCTTTTTGATTTCTAATTTCAAATTTTTTCAAAAATTACTTGATCTCTTTCTCACTCTTGTTTTTCGAAAATCAAATTAAAGTTTTTCAAAATGTTTTTAAAAATCTTTTTAATTAATTTTCGAAAATTCTCTTCCCCTCTTCTCACATCCTTCTATTTACGGAGTACCACTCCTCCTCAATGCACAATTCGAACTCTATCTCACTAAAGTTCGAATTCTCTACTTCTTCCTCCTATTTTTCTTTTCCTCTGACACCTCAAGGAATCTCTATACTGTGACATAGAGGATTCCATATTTTCTTGTTCTCTTCTCTTTTATATGAGCAGGAACAAAGACAAAGGCATTCTTGTTGAAGCTGATCCTGAACCTGAAAGGACCTTGAAGCGAAAGCTAAGAGAAGCTAAGGCACAACTCTCTGCAGAGGACCTAACAGAAATCTTCAAAGAAGAAGAACCCATGGCAGCCGAAAACAACAACAATGCCAACAATGCAAGGAAGGTGCTTGGTGACTTTACTGCACCTACTCCCAACTTCTATGGGAGAAGCATCTTTATCCCTGCCATTGGAGCAAACAACTTTGAGCTTAAGCCTCAATTAGTTTCTCTAATGCAACAGAATTGCAAGTTTCATGGACTTCCATTGGAAGATCCTCATCAGTTTTTGGCTGAGTTCTTGCAAATCTGTGACACTGTCAAGACTAATGGGGTTGACCCTGAGGTCTACAGACTTATGCTATTCCCTTTTGCTGTAAGAGACAGAGCTAGGACATGGTTGGACTCACAACCTAAAGAAAGCCTGGACTCATGGGAAAAGCTAGTCAATGCCTTCTTGACAAAGTTCTTTCCACCTCAAAAATTGAGTAAGCTTAGAGTGGAAGTCCAAACCTTCAGACAGAAGGATGGAGAATCCCTCTATGAAGCTTGGGAAAGATACAAACAATTGATCAGAAAATGTCCTTCTGACATGCTTTCTGAATAGAGCATCATAGGTATTTTCTATGATGGTCTCTCTGAACTATCCAAGATGTCTTTGGATAGCTCTGCTGGAGGATCTCTTCATCTGAAGAAGACGCCTACAGAAGCTCAAGAGCTAATTGAAATGGTTGCAAATAACCAATTCATGTACACTTCTGAAAGGAATCCTGTGAACAATGGGACAAATCAGAAGAAAGGGGTTCTTGAGATTGATACTCTGAATGCCATTCTGGCTCAGAATAAAATATTGACTCAACCAGTCAATCTGATCTCTCAAAGTCTGTCTGGAATGCAAAATGCACCAAGCAGTACTAAGGATGCTTCATCTGAAGAAGAAGCCTATGATCCTGAGAACCCTTCAATGGAAGAGGTGAATTACCTAGGAGAACCCTATGGAAACACCTATAATTCTTCATGGAGAAATCACCCAAATTTCTCATGGAAGGATCAACAGAGACCTCAACAAGGTCTCAACAACAATAATGGTGGAAGAAACAGGTTTAGCAATGGCAAGCCTTTTCCATCATCTTCTCAGCAACAGACAGAGAATTCTAAGCAGAACCCCTCTGACATAGCAACTATGGTCTCTGATCTAATCAAAACCACTCAGAGTTTCATGACTGAAACAAGGTCCTCCATTAGGAATTTGGAGGCACAAGTGGGACAGCTGAGCAAGAAAGTTACTGAACTCCCTCCTAGTACTCTTCCAAGCAATACAGAAGAAAATCCAAAAGGAGAGTGCAAGGCCATCAATATGGCCGAATTTGGAGAGGAAGGAGAGGAAGTGAACGCCACTGAGGAAGACCTCAATGGGCGTGCACTAGCCTCCACTGAGTTCCCCAATGAGGAACCATGGGAATCTGAGGCTCAAAATGAGACCATAGAGATTCCATTGGACTTACTTTTGCCTTTCATGAGCTCTGATGAGTATTCTTCTTCTGAAGAGGAAGAGTATGTCACTGAAGAGCAAGTTGCTAAATACCTTGGAGCAATCATGAAGCTAAATGACAAGTTATTTGGAAATGAGACTTGGGAGGATGAACCCCCTTTGCTCACCAAAGAATTGGATGACTTGTCTAGGCAGAAATTACCTCAAAAGAGGCAGGACCCTGGGAAGTTCTCCATACCTTGTACCATAGGCACCATGACCTTCAAGAAGGCTCTGTGTGACTTAGGGTCAAGTGTAAACCTCATGCCTCTCTCTGTAATGGAGAAACTAGGGATCTTTGAGGTGCAAGCTGTAAGAATCTCATTAGAGATGGCAGACAACTCAAGAAAACAAGCTCATGGACTTGTAGAGGATGTTTTGGTGAAGATTGAAGACCATTACATCCCTACTGATTTCATAGTCCTAGAGACTGTGAAGTGCATGGATGAAACCATCATCCTTGGCAGACCCTTCCTAGCCACAGCAAAGGCTGTGATTGATGTTGATGGAGGTGAACTGATCATTCAAGTGAATGAAGAATCCTTTGTGTTTAAGGCTCAAGGATGTCCCTCTGTCACCATGGAGAGGAAGCATGAAGAGCTTCTCTCAAATCAGAGACAAGCAGAGCCCCCACAGTCAAACTCTAAGTTTGGTGTTGGGAGGCCACAACCAAACTCTAAGTTTGGTGTTGAACCCCCACATTCAAACTCTAAGTTTGGTGTTGGGAGGTTCCAACATTGCTCTGAGTATCTGTGAGGCTCCATGAGAGCCCTCTGTCAAGCTACTGACATTAAAGAAGTGCTTGTTGGGAGGCAACCCAATGTTATATTTTATCTATTTTCTTTTGTTATTTGTAGGTTGATGATCATAAGAAGTCACAAAATCAATTGAAAAAGCAAAAACAGAATGAAAAACAGGAAGAAAAACAGCACACCCTGGAGGAAGAACCTACTGGCGTTTAAACGCCAGTAAGGCTAGCAGGTGGGCGTTTAACGCCCAGTCTGGCACCATTCTGGGCGTTTAACGCCAGAAAGGGGCACCAGACTGGCGTTAAACGCCAGAAAAGGGCAAGAACCTGGCGTTAAACGCCAGAAATGGGCACCAGCCCGGCGTTTAAAGCCAGAATTGGCTCAAAACGTGATTTTGCATGCCATTTGGTGCAGGGATGACTTTTCCTTGACACCTCAGGATCTGTGGACCCCACAGGATCCCCACCAACCTCACCACTCTCTCTCTTCTTCACCCATTCACCAATCACCTCAATACCTCTTCCCCAAAAACCCTTCACCTATCAAATCCCATCTTCTCTTCACCACTCACATCCATCCTTCACAAAACCCCACCTACCTCACCCTTCAAATTCAAACCACTTTCCCTCCCAAACCCACCCATACATGACCGAACCATGAGCCCCCCTCTCCTATATAAACCCTTCTTCACCCTTTCATTTTCACACAACCTAAACACCACTTCTCACCCTTTTTGGCCGAACACTAAGCCATTCCCTTCTTTCTCATTTCTTCTTCTTCTACTCTCTTCTTTCTTCTTTTGCTCGAGGACGAGCAAACCTTTTAAGTTTGGTGTGGTAAAAGCATTGCTTTTTGTTTTTCCATAACCATTTATGGCATCCAAGGCCGGAGAAACCTCTAGAAAGAGGAAAGGGAAGGCAAAAGCTTCCACCTCCGAGTCATGGGAGATGGAGAGATTCATCTCAAGGGTGCATCAAGACCACTTCTATGAAGTTGTGGCCTTGAAAAAGGTGATCCCCAAGGTCCCTTTTTCACTCAAAAAGGGTGAATATCCGGAGATCCGACATGAGATCCGAAGAAGAGGTTGGGAAGTTCTTACCAACCCCATTCAACAAGTCGGAATCTTAATGGTTCAAGAGTTCTATGCCAATGCATGGATCACCAAGAACCATGATCAAAGTGTGAACCCGGATCCAAAGAATTGGCTTACTATGGTTCGGGGAAAATACTTGGATTTTAGTCCGGAAAATGTGAGGTTGGCATTCAACTTGCCTATGATGCAAGGAGATGAACATCCTTACACTAGAAGGGTCAACTTTGATCAAGGGTTGGACCAAGTCCTCACTGACATTTGTGAAGAGGGCGCCCAATGGAAGAGAGATTCAAGAGGGAAGCCGGTTCAATTGAGAAGGCATGACCTCAAGCCCGTGGCTAGAGGATGGTTGGAGTTTATCCAACGCTCAATTATTCCCACTAGCAACCGGTCTGAAGTTACTCTAGACCGGGCCATCATGATCCATAGCATCATGATTGGAGAAGAAGTAGAAGTTCATGAGGTTATAGCCCAAGAACTCTATAAGGTGGCAGACAAGTCCTCTACCTTAGCAAGGTTAGCCTTTTCTCATCTCATTTGTCACCTCTGTTATTCAGTTGGAGTTGACATAGAGGGAGACATCCTCATTGATGAGGAGAAGCCCATCACTAAGAAAAGGATGGAGCAAACAAGAGACCCCTCTCATCATGAGATCCCTGAGATGCCTCAAGGGATGCACTTTCCTCCACAAAACTATTGGGAGCAACTGAACACCTGCCTAGGAGAATTGAGTTCCAACATGGGACAACTAAGGGTGGAGCACCAAGAACATTCCATCCTCCACCATGAAATTAGAGAAGATCAAAGAATCATGAGAGAGGAGCAACAAAGACAAGGAAGAGACATTGAGGAGCTCAAGCACTCCATAAGACCTTCAAGAGGAAGAACAAGCCGCTATCACTAAGGTGGACCCGTTCTTTAATCTCCTTGTTCTTTATTTTCTTGTTTTTGGAATTTTCATGCTTATGTTTAGCCATGTTTGTGTCTTATGATCATTAGTGTCTTAAGTGTCTATGCCTTAAAGTTATGAATGTCCTATGAATCCATCACCTTTCTTAAATGAAAACTGTTTTTAATCACAAAAGAACATGAAGTACAGGATTTCGAATTCATCTTTAAAACTAGCTTAATTAGTTTGATGTGGTGACAATACTTTTTGTTTTCTGAATGTATGCTTAAACAGTGCATATGTCTTTTGAATTTGTTGTTCATGAATGTTAAAATTGTTGGTTCTTGAAAGAATGATGAAAAAGGAGACATGTTACTGAGGATCTGAAAAATCATAAAACTGATTCTTGAAGCAAGAAAAAGCAGTGAATACAAAAAAAAAAGAGAGACGAAAAAAAAAAGAGAAAGAAAAAAAAAAGAAAGAAAAAGAAAGAAATAAAGTTGTGATCCAAGGCAAAAAGAGTGTGCTTAAGAACCCTGGACACCTCTAATTGGGGACTCTAGCAAAGCTGAGTCACAATCTGAAAAGGTTCACCCAATTATGTGTTTGTGGCATGTATGTATCCGGTGGTAATACTGGAAGACAGAGTGCTTTGGGCCACGGCCAAGACTCATAAAGTAGCTGTGTTCAAGAATCATCATACTTAACTAGGAGAATCAATAACACTATCTGGATTCTGAGTTCCTAAAGAAGCCAATCATTCTGAATTTCAAAGGATAAAGTGAGATGCCAAAACTGTTCGGAGGCGAAAAGCTACTAGTCCCGCTCATCTAATTTGGAGCTAAGTTTCATTGATAATTTGAAGTCTATAGTATATTCTCTTCTTTTTATCTTATTTGATTTTCAGTTGCTTGAGGACAAGCAACAATTTAAGTTTGGTGTTGTGATGAGCGGATAATTTGTACGCTTTTTGGCATTGTTTTTAGTATGTTTTTAGTAGTTTGAGTTGAGTTTTTAGTATATTTTTATTAGTTTTTAGTTAAAATTCACTTTTTTGGACTTTACTATGAGTTTGTGTGTTTTTCTGTGATTTCAGGTATTTTCTGGCTGAAATTGAGGGACCTGAGCAAAAATCTGATCCAGAGACTGAAAAGGACTGCAGATGCTGTTGGATTCTGACCTCCCTGCACTCGAAGTGGATTTTCTGGAGCTACAGAATCCCAATTGGCGCGCTCTCAACGGCGTTGGAAAGTAGACATCCTGGGCTTTCCAGCAATATATGATAGTTCATACTTTGCCCAAGATTTGATGGCCCAAACCGGCGTTCAAAGTCACCCTCAGTATTCCCAGCGTTAAACACCGGAACTGGCACCAAAATGGGAGTTAAACGCCCAAACTGGCACAAAAGCTGGCGTTTAACTCCAAGAAGAGTCTCTATACGAAAAATGCTTCATTGCTCAGCCCAAGCACACACCAAGTGGGCCCGGAAGTGGATTTTTATGTCATTTACTCATCTTTGTAATCCTTAGGCTACTAGTTTCTATAAATAGGATCTTTTACTATTATATTTTCATCTTCTGATCTTTGGAACCTTTTTCTTTAGATCTTTTGATCACTTTGGGAGGCTGGCCATTCGGCCATGCCTAGACCTTGTTCTTATGTATTTTCAACGGTGGAGTTTCTACACACCATAGATTAAGGTGTGGAGCTCTGCTGTACCTCGAGTATTAATGCAATTACTATTGTTCTTCTATTCAATTCCGCTTGTTCTTGTTCTAAGATATTCATTCGCACTCAAGAACTTGATGAATGTGATGATTATGTGACGCTCATCATCATTCTCACTCATGAACAAAGTGACTGACAACCACTCTTGTTCTACAAGCAAACGAGGCTCTAATGTTTATCTCTTGGATTCCTAATACATGATGCATGGTTGATCACCTGACAACCGAGTGCTCGCCTGACAAACGAGCCAGCCATTCCGTGAGATCAGAGTCTTCGTGGTATAGGCAAGAACTGATGGCGGCATTCAAGAGAATCCGGAAGGTCTAACCTTGTCTGTGGTATTCTGAGTAGGATTCAATGATTGAATGACTGTGACGTGCTTCAAACTCCTGAAGGCGGGGCGTTAGTGACAGACGCAAAAGAATCACTGGATTCTATTCTGGCCTGATTGAGAACCGACAGATGGATAGCCGTGCCGTGACAGGGTGCGTTGAACATTTCCAATGAGAGGATGAGAGGTAGCCACTGACAACGGTGAAACCCTTGCATAAGCTTGCCATGGAATGGAGTAAGAAGGATTGGATGAAGACAGTAGGAAAGCAGAGAGACGGAAGGGACAGCATCTTCATACGCTTGTCTGAAGCTCTCACCAATGATATACATAAGTATCTCTATCTTTATCTTTATGTTTTATTCATATATCACCATTACCCAATTGAGTCTGCCTGACTAAGATTTACAAGGTGACCATAGCTTGCTTCATACCAACAATCTCCGTGGGATCGACCCTTACTCGCGTAAGGTTTATTACTTGGACGACCCAGTGCACTTGCTGGTTAGTTGTGCGAAGTTGTGTTTATGCCATGGTATTGAACACCAAGTTTTTGGATTCATTACCGGGGATTATTTGAGTTGTGAAAAGTATTGATCACAATTTCGTGCACCAGTCAACCTTTACCAGGGCAAAGGAAAGTCAAGGGACTAATTAAATTGACCTTTGAATCCTAATTATTTCCTAAGAAAAGGTTGGGATTATTCAGGTTCAGCTCAATTAGCATGATAACGATTATTAATTACGTTGAGTTTAATAACTGTTGAGTTACTAAATTCTTAATCAGAACCAAAAGGGGAAAAAGTAAAATTGCTGGAATAATAAAAATATCCTCAAATCGTAAACAATGATAATCATAAATTAACAACAGCAATAATAAACTGAAAATACCTCAATATCATTAATTCAAATAATAATCTGTAACATGGGATAATTCATAAATTAAATTATAAAAGTAAATGATCAATTCAAATGCTGGAATAAATAAAGTGAAGGAAAGCTTTGAAAACAAGGAAATATAAAACCTGGATCGAGAGTCACTCTTACAAGCTAAGAGAAGTCCTAAATCCTAATTTCTAAAAACACTACCTAAATCCTAAAGAGAGAGAGAACCTCTCTCCAAACTAGATCTAAATCATGGAAAAGTGAATTCTGAGAGCATGATTATGAATAGATGCATTCTCCCACTTTATAACCTCTGGTCTATGCTTTCTGGACTTGGATTTGGGCCAAAAAGGGGTTTAGAACTCGCTGGGGCGTGTTCTGTAATTTTCTGGTGCTTGGCCTCAGTCACGCGTCCGCGTAGGTCACGCGGTCGCATCATTCGGAGCTTTTCCTTGCCACGCGGTCGCATCAGTCATGCGACCGCGTCATGTGTGTTCTGCTTAAGGCGCGCGGTCGCGTCAGTCATGCGGCCGCATCGCTGAATCTTCGCTTCTGGCACGCGATCGCGTCGTCCATGCGATCGCGTGAACACCAATTTCGTTAAAGCTCCGTTTTGCTTTCTCCTTCTATTTTTGTATGTTTCCTTTTCCATCCTCTAAGTCATTCTGCTTTAGAAAATCTGAAACTACTCAACACACTAATCACGGCATCGAATGGAAATAAAGGTAATTAAAATAATTAATTTTTAAAGCTTAGGAAATATGTTTTTCACAATACGACATAATAAGGAAGGAAAAGTAAAACCATGCAATTAATGTGAATAAGTAGGTGAAGGATTATATAAATCACTCAAATTAAGCACAAAAGAACTCATGAAATATGGGTTTATCAACCTCCCCACACTTAAACACTAGCATGTCCTCATGCTAAATCCAAGGTAAATAATTAATGTTAAAGTGATGGAATGTCATGCAATGCAACCTAATTTAAATGCAACTAAATGCAAAAATGTTTCTACCTACTTGGTTAAAAATAAATAAGTTCTTCAAGACAAATATGAACTGGATTTCACTAATTCAAATCACAAAATACAATACAAATAACTTGCAAGAAGAAGATAGCTCATGAAAGCAGGGAACATAGAATTGAGCACTGAACCCTTGGTAGTGTATATCATTCTAACTTTCAAGTGTCTAGGGTCAATTCTCTCGATTCTCTACTAATCTTGCTTTCTATAGCTTGCTCTTCATCTAACAATCAACAAAAATTTAATGCACCAATACACAAATCAAGAGGTCTTTTAAGGGTTGTAATGGGGTTAGGGTCAAAGTAGGATTGTATTTGGCCAAGTGGACTAAAATTTGAATCCTTAATTAACTAAAACTTTCCCACCTAACTTAAACAATCCATGTAATCATAATACAACATCTAGCCATCCATTAACCATGTTTTCCACATATTCATGCATTCTAATTTTAAGTACAGTACATATGCATTGCCTTCACTACTTACTTTGGGGCATTTTGTCCCCTTTTTCTTATTTGCTCTTTTCTTTGTTTTATATATATATATATATATATATATATATATATATATATATGCATATGATTAATTTATTGAATGCATGAACATGTCCTAAACATTTTTTTTCATATTTTCAGAAAATTCTAACATACTCAATTCTCAAACCAGATGTTTCCAAACCCACTCTTCCCCACACTTAATTCATAAGCATTCTCACTAGTCTAAGCTAACCAAGGATTCAAATTAAGGACATTATTGTTTTTCGCTTAGAGTTAATGATGTGCTAAAATAAAGAACAAAGGGGTAAAATAGGCTCAAAATTGGTTTGCAATAGATAATGAAAAGGTTAAGGCCATATGGGTATGTAAGCTCAGTGAAACAAGGCCTCAATCATATAAGTGTATGCATACATTAAACAATGGAAATATAGAATCAAGCAAGACAAAGATCACAATTTTAGAGAGAAAAACACACACCAAAAATAAAATATTGGTTGATAAAATGCAACCAATCAAATAGGCTCAAAATCTCATTAGTTTTGTGTGTTCAAGATTTAAACCATGTTCCAAAATAATATTTCTTCAGGCAAGTGTAACATTAAATTTTATTCAAATTAGTGAAATGCTCTAAAAGGTTTCTTAAAAAAGAAAATATTACTTTAACCAAGTGGTAAAATATGCAAAGATCAAACAAATATGCAAATGCAACAACTTATCTACAAAGAAAATTTAAACATTGGTGTTTGAGACAAGAAAGTACTAACCCATGGAGATCGGTATCGACCTCCCCACACTTAAAAATTGCACCGTCCTCGGTGCATGCTGAGATGTGCAGGTGGACGGGTTGTTCCAACTGATGCTATTCTTCAAGATTTTGCAGATGGACTTGTTTGTCTCCCCATGTAAACTTCTTTCCGTTCCCTTCCTGGTGGCCATCCTGAAAGAAAAAAGGAAAGAAAAGTAACCCAAAATTAAAGATAGAAAATAAATGAAATATGGGTTGGGTAATGCCAAACGATAATGGTCTCATTTACATGGAAGCTTCAGCATGTACGTGAGAAAACAATAGAAGCCATGGCATACCAGTGGTATAAAATTTGTAACATAGGGGAGGAGTGTGGGTAGTGGAAGTATCAATACAAGCTCATGTCAATGCAAATGGAGTGCAAGTATCATAAAAGATTGGCATTGACATACAATTAATATCATCCCACAGTGTAAAACAAGTTACCAAAATAAATTAAAGAAAATAAGCAACAGTTGAATAAGAAAAATTTTTAACACCAATGGAAAAATAAAAATGTGCGCAAAATTAAAATGTAATGAATGAAATATGCAAATAAATAAAAATAAAATAAAAAGAAAAAGAAGAATGAGAAGGGAAAGAAGGGAAGAGGAAGTAAATAAGAAAGGAGAAGAAAAATTAGGATTTAGAGGAGAGAAAGATAAGATGTGTGGCAATTTTAGGGTGAGCTGTGCGGCGCATGCGACGCGGCCACGTGGGGCACGCGTTCGCGTGGGTGCGCGTTAAGTATGGGCACGCGATCGCGTCAGTCACGCGGTCGCGTGACCCATGTTATGCTTCTGGCGCGAGTGCAACCTCGCGCCAGCACAACTCTCTGTTCAAATTAATTTATTTGCCAAAATTGGGGTGACGAGATCGCGTGAGTGTGCTTCAGAAGATGGGTGACGCGGCCGCATGGGGCACGCGGTCGCGTGATAAGGATTGTGCTTCCAGCACCAATCCTGCACCACTCTCGCACAATATTTCATTGTGCACCCTTTTACGTCGAAAACCCAGGGCACGCGGCCGCGTGGGGCACGCGGTCGCGTGGGAGGCCATACTTCCCATTCGACGCGTACGCGTCAGCAACGCGGTCGCGTGGGTCGATATGTGCCATTAGCACACCTCCAGCCACGCTCCAGCGTGACTCTCTGTTCACTTTTAATTTTCCTTTCTCTCCAAGCGACGCGGACGCGTCGCTGATGCGATCGCGTCGCGTAGCGAAATTTTTTTTTATATGCATGAAAAATGCAGAATGCAATGATTAACATGAATGCTATGCATGATTCCATGTTTAATAAATTAAAATGGAAAAGGAAAAATGAAAGCAATCAACAAGAAATAAATTGAAAAAGAAGCGACCATACCATGGTGGGATGTCTCCCACCTAGCACTTTTAGTTAAAGTCCTTAAGTTGGACATTGGAGGAGTATCCTGTTATGGTGGCTTATGTTTAAATTCGTCCAAAAATTTTCACCAGTGCTAGGAATGCCAACAACCTCCGGGGTCCCAAACTAGGCATGTGAAGCTTCTGAATAGCTTCAAACTGATTTTTAGGTTCCCGGGGTGATAAATGTCAGAATAAACTCTAGGATTCCAAGCCTTGTGGTGGACGAAATTGTGATCCACTTTATATTTGCATGAGATTTATTTAATGGCTATTGGCTATGTGTGGACACAACTCCGTTCAACTTAACCAGCAAGTGTACTGGGTCATCCAAGTAATACCTTACGTGAGTAAGGGTCGATCCCACAGAGATTGTTGGTATAAAGCAAGCTATGGTCACCTTGTAAATCTCAGTTAGGCAGATTAAATGGTTATGGGTTTCGAAAATTAATAATAAAAGGAAAATAAAAGGGATAGAAATACTTATGTAAATTAATAGTGGGAATTTCAGATAGTCATATGGAGATGCTGTGCTCCTCTTGAATCTCTACTTTCTCATTGCTTTCATCCAGTCCTTCTTACTCCTTTCCATGGCAAGCTATATGTAGGGCATCACCATTGTCAATGGCTACATCCCATCTTCTCAGTGAAAATGGTCCTATGCTCTGTCACAGCACGGCTAATCATCTGTCGGTTCTCAATCAGGTTGGAATAGAATCCCTTGATTCTTTTGCGTTTGTCATCACGCCCAGCCTTCAGGAGTTTGAAGCTCGTCACAGTCATTCAATCCCAGAATCCTACTCAGAATACCATAGACAAGGTTTAGACTTTCCGGATCCTCATGAATACTGCCATCTATCTAACTCATACCACGAAGATTCTGTTGGGGAATCTAAGAGATATGCGCCCGGCCTAAGGTAGAACGGAAGTAGTTGTCAATCACGCGCGTTCATAAGTGAGAATGATGATGAGTGTCACGGATCATCACATTCATCAAAGTGTTGTACAACGTATATCTTGGAATAAGAATAAAAGAGAATTGAATAGAAAGTAATAATAATTGTATTGAAATTTTGAGGTACAGCAGAGCTCCACACCCTTAATCTATGGTGTGCAGAAACTCCACCGTTGAAAATACATAAGTGAAAGGTTCAGGCATGGCCGAATGGCCAGCCCCCTGAGTGATCAAGAGACCGAATAATCAAAGGCTAAACAGTCAAAAGATTAAACTGTCAAAAGATGTCTACTACAATAGTAAATCATCCTATTTATACTAGACTAGCTACTAGGGTTTACATGAGTAAGTAATTGATGCATAAATCCACTTCCGGGGCGCACTTGCTGTATGCTTGGGCTGAGCTTGATCTATCCACGAGCTGAGGCTTTTATTGGAGTTGAACTCCAAGTTATAACGTATTTTGGGCGTTCAACTCCGGATCATGACGTGTTTCTGGCGTTTAACTCCAGACAGCAGCATGTACTTGGCGTTCAACGCCAAGTTACGTCGTCAATTTCCGAATAAAGTATGAATTATTATATATTTCTGGAAAGCTCTGGATGTCTACTTTCCAATGCCGTTGAGAGCGCGCCATTTGGAGTTCTGTAGCTCCAGAAAATCCATTTCGAGTGCAGGGAGGTCAGATTCCAACAGCATCAGCAGTCCTTTTGTCAGCCTTTTTCAGAGTTTTGCTCAAGTCCCTCAATTTCAGCCAGAAATTACCTGAAATCACAGAAAAACACACAAACTCATAGTAAAGTCTAGAAATGTGAATTTAACATAAAAACTAATGAAAACATCCCTAAAAGTAGCTTGAACTTACTAAAAACTACCTAAAGACAATGCCAAAAAGCGTATAAATTATCTGCTCATCACAACACCAAACTTAAATTATTGCTTGTCCCCAAGCAACTGAAAATCAATTAGGATAAAAAGAAGAGAATATACTATAAATTCCAGAATATCAATGAATATTAATTATAATTAGATGAGTGGGACTTGTAGCTTTTTGCTTCTGAACAGTTTTGGCATCTCACTTTTTCCTTTGAAGTTCTGAATGATTGGCTTCTCTAGGAACTTAGAATTTTGGATAGTATTATTGACTTTCCTAGTTAAGCATGTTGATTCTTGAACACAGCTACTTATGAGTCTTGGCCGTGGCCCTAAGCACTTTGTTTTCCAGTATTACCACCGGATACATAAATGCCACAGACACATAACTGGGTGAACCTTTTCAGATTGTGACTTAGCTTTGCTAGAGTCCCCAGTTAGTGGTGACCAGAGCTCTTAAGCACACTCTTTTTGCTTTGGATCACGACTTTAACCACTCAGTCTCAAGCTTTTCACTTGGACCTTCATGATACAAGCACATGGTTAGGGACAGCTTGATTTAGCCGCTTAGGCCTGGATTTTATTTCCTTGGGCCCTCCTATCCATTGATGCTCAAAGCCTTGGATCCTTTTTACCCTTGCCTTTTGGTTTTAAGGGCTATTGGCTTTTTCTGCTTGCTTTTTCTTTTTCTTTCTATTTTTTTTGCCATTTTTTTCGCAAGCTTTTGCTTTTTCACTGCTTTTTCTTGCTTCAAGAATCAATTTCATGATTTTTCAGATCATCAATAACATTTCTCTTTGTTCATCATTCTTTCAAGAGCCAACAATTTTAACATTTATAAACAACAAGATAAAAAATATGCACTGTTCAATCATTCATTCAGAAAACAAAAAGTATTATCACCATATCGATATAATTAAATTAATTTCAAGGATAAATTCGAAATTCATGTACTTCTTGTTCTTTTGAATTAAAACATTTTTCTTTTAAGAGAGGTGAAGGATTAATGGAATTTATTCATAGCTTTAAGACATAATTACTACATACTAATGATCATGAAGTAGAGACACAAAACATAGATAAACTCAACATAAAAAAAACGGAAAGCAGAAAGAAATAAGAACAAGGAATGAATCCACCTTTAGTGGCGTCTTCTTCATGAAGGACCAACAATGTCCTTAAGCTCTTCTATGTCCCTTCCTTGCCTTTGTTGCTCCTCCCTCATTGCTCTTTGATCTTCTCTTATTTCTTGGAGAATGATGGAGTGCTCATGATGTTCCACCCTTAATTGTTCAACATTGTGGCTCAAATCTTCTAAGGAAGTGTTGAGTTGTTCCCAATAGTTGTTGGGAGGAAAGTGCATCCCTTGAGGCATCTCAGGGATTTCTTGATGATGAGCTTCCTCATGCATCTCTTGAGAACCGTAAAGGGTCACTCTTGCTTACTCCATCCTCTTCTTGGTGATGGGCTTATCCTCTTCAATGAGGATGTCTCCTTCTATGATAACTCCAGCTGAGTAACATAGATGGCAAATAAGGTGAGAAAAAGCTAGCCTTGCCATGGTGGAGGGCTTTTCGGCTATTTTGTAGAATTCATTGGAGATGACTTCATGAACTTCTACTTCCTCTCCACAGTAACTTCAGATCGGTTGCTAGTGGGAATGATGGAGCGTTGAATGAACTCCAACCATCCTCTAGCCACAGGCTTGAGGTCCAGTCTTCTTAGTTGGACTGGCTTGCCTTTGGAGTCTCTCTTCCATTGAGCTCCTTCCACACATATGTCCATAAGGACTTGGTCCAACCGTTGATTAAAGTTGACCCCTCTAGTGTAGGGGCATTCATCTCCTTGCATCATGGGCAAGTGAAACGCCAACCTCACGTTTTCGAAAATTATATGAAAATGGAAAATAAAGGTTTCAGAATTCTTAATTTGGATTCCAGGAATCATTGCAATGCTAGTCTAAGACTCCGGTCCAGGAATTAGACATGGCTTCACAGCCAGCCAAGCTTTCAAAGAAAGCTTCGGTCCAAAACACTAGACATGGCCAATGGCCAGCCAAGCCTCAGCAGATCATTGGTCCAACAGCAAGATTGATAGAAATCAACAAGCTCTTGTGATGATTAGTTGAAACCTCGGTCCAATAAGATTAGACATGGCTTCACAGCCAGCCAGACTTCAACAGATCATCATGAAACACTAGAATTCATTCTTAAGAACTCTGAAGAAAAATACCTAATCTAAGCAACAAGATGAACCGTCAGTTGTCCATACTCGAAACAATCCCCGGCAACGGCGCCAAAAACTTGGTGTGCGAAATTGTGATCACTACTTTTCACAACTCAAATAATCCCTAGTAATGGCCCCAAAGACTTGGTGCTCAATACCATGGCATAAACACAACTTTGCACAACTAACCAGCAAGTGCACTGGGTCGTCCAAGTAATAAACCTTACGCGAGTAAGGGTCGATCCCACGGAGATTGTTGGTATGAAGCAAGCTATGGTCACCTTGTAAATCTTAGTCAGGCCCACTCAAATGGGTATGGATGATATATGAATAAAACGTAAAGATAAAGATAGAGATACTTATGTATATCATTGGTGAGAGCTTTAGATAAGTGTATGAAGATGCTTTCCCTTCCGTCTCTCTGCTTTCCTACTGTCTTCATCCAATCCTTCTTACTCCTTTCCATGGCAAGCTTATGCAAGGGTTTCACCGTTGTCAGTGGCTACCTCCCATCCTCTCAGTGGAAATGTTCAACACACCCTGTCACGGCACGGCTATCCATCTGTCGGTTCTCGGTCAGGCCGGAATAGAATCCATTGATTCTTTTGCGTCTGTCACTAACGCCCCGCCTGCTAGGAGTTTGAAGCACGTCACAGTCATTCAATCATTGAATCCTACTCAGAATACCACAGACAAGGTTAGACCTTCCGGATTCTCTTGAATGCCGCCATCAGTTCTTGCCTATACCACGAAGACTCTGATCTCACGGAATGGCTGGCTCGGTTGTCAGGCGAGCACTCGGTTGTCAGGCGATCAACCATGCATCATGTTATCAGGAATCCAAGAGATAAACATTAGAGCCTCGTTTGCTTGTAGAACAAGAGTGGTTGTCAGTCACTTTGCTCATAAGTGAGAATGATGATGAGTGTCACATAATCATCACATTCATCATGTTCTTGGGTGCAAATGAATATCTTGGACAAAGAACAAGCGGAATTGAATAGAAGAACAATAGTAATTGCATTAATACTCGAGGTACAGCAGAGCTCCACACCTTAATCTATGGTGTGTAGAAACTCCACCGTTGAAAATATATAAGAACAAGAGTGATCATTGGTTTCGGCCCCAGAGAGGGAACCAGAAGAACCAAGATGAAAATACAATAGTAAAAGGTCCTACTTATAGAAAACTAGTAGTCTAAGGTGTACAAAGATGAGTAAATGACATAAAAATCCACTTCTGGGCCCACTTGGTGTGTGCTTGGGCTGAGCAATGAAGCATTTTCGTGTAGAGACTCTTCTTGGAGTTAAACGCCAGCTTTTATGCCAGTTTGGGCGTTTAACTCCCATTTTGTTGCCAGTTCCGGCGTTTAACGCTGGGAATTCTGAGGGTGACTTTGAACGCCGGTTTGGGCCATCAAATCTTGGGCAAAGTATGGACTATCATATATTGCTGGAAAGCCCAGGATGTCTACTTTCCAACGCCGTTGAGAGCGCGCCAATTAGGCTTCTGTAGCTCCAAAAAATCCACTTCGAGTTCAGGGAGGTCAGAATCCAACAGCATCTGCAGTCCTTTTCAGTCTCTGAATCAGATTTTTGCTCAGGTCCCTCAATTTCAGCCAGAAAATACCTGAAATCATAGAAAAACACACAAACTCATAGTAAAGTCCAGAAAAGTGAATTTTAACTAAAAACTAATAAAAATATACTAAGAACTCAACTAAAATTACTAAAAACATACTAAAAACAATGCCAAAAAGCGTATAAATTATCCGCTCATCACAACACCAAACTTAAATTGTTGCTTGTCCTCAAGCAACTGAAGATCAAATAAGATAAAAAGAAAAGAATATGCAATGAATTCCCAAAAACATCTATGAAGATCAGAATTAATTAGATGAGCGGGGCTTTTAGCTTTTTGCCTCTGAATAGTTTTGGCATCTCACTCTATCCTTTGAAATTCAGAATGATTGGCTTCTTTAGGAACTCAGAATCCAGATAGTGTTATTGATTCTCCTAGTTAAGTATGATGATTCTTGAACACAGCTACTTTATGAGTCTTGGCCGTGGCCCAAAGCACTCTGTCTTCCAGTATTACCACCGGATACATACATGCCACAGACACATAATTGGGTGAACCTTTTCAGATTGTGACTCAGCTTTGCTAGAGTCCCCAATTAGAGGTGTCCAGGGTTCTTACGCACACTCTTTTTGCCTTGGATCACAACTTTATTTCTTTCTTTTTTTTTCTTTTTCTTTTTCTTTCATTTTTTTTTGTATTCACTGCTTTTTCTTGCTTCAAGAATCATTTTTATGATTTTTCAGATCCTCAGTAACATGTCTCCTTTTTCATCATTCTTTCAAGAGCCAACATTCATGAACCACAAATTCAAAAGACATATGCACTGTTTAAGCATGCATTTAGAAAACCAAAGTGTTGCCACCATATCAAAATAATTAAACTGTTATAAAATTCAAAATTCATGCAATTCTTATCTTTTTCAATTAAGAACATTTTTTATTTAAGAAAGGTGATGGATTCATAGGACATTCATAACTTTAAGGCATAGACACTAAGACACTAATGATCATAAGACACAAACATAGATAAACATAAGCATGAATTTTCGAAAAATAGAAGAATAAAGAACAAGGAGATTAAAGAACGGGTCCACCTTAATGATGGCGGCTTGTTCTTCATCTTGAAGGTCTTATGGAGTGCTTGAGCTCCTCAATGTCTCTTCCTTGTCTTTGTTGCTCCTCTCTCATGATTCTTTGATCTTCTCTAATTTCATGGAGGAGGATGGAATGTTCTTGGTGCTCCACCCTTAGTTGTCCCATGTTGGAACTCAATTCTCCTAGGGAGGTGTTCAGTTGCTCCCAATAGTCTTGTGGAGGAAAGTGTATCCCTTGAGGTATCTCAGGGATCTCATGATGAGAGGGGTCTCTTGTTTGCTCCATCCTTTTCTTAGTAATGGGCTTATCCTCATCAATGAGGATGTCTCCTTCTATGTCAACTCCTACTGAATAACAGAGGTGACAAATGAGATGAGGAAAGGCTAACCTTGCTAAGGTAGAGGACTTATCCGCCACCTTATAGAGTTCTTGGGCTATAACCTCATGAACTTCCACTTCTTCTCCAATCATGATGCTATGGATCATGATGGCCCGGTCTAGAGTAACTTCGGACCGGTTGCTAGTGGGAATGATTGAGCGTTGGATAAACTCCAACCACCCTCTAGCCACGGGTTTGAGGTCATGCCTTCTCAATTGAACCGGCTTCCCTCTTGAATCTCTCTTCCATTGGGCACCTTCTTCACAAATGTCAGTAAGGACTTGGTCCAACCTTTGATCAAAGTTGACCCTTCTAGTGTAAGGATGTTCATCTCCTTGCATCATAGGCAAGTTGAATGCCAACCTCACATTTTCCGGACTAAAATCCAAGTATTTCCCCCGAACCATAGTAAGCCAATTCTTTGGATCCGGGTTCACACTTTGATCATGGTTCTTGGTGATCCATGCATTGGCATAGAACTCTTGAACCATTAAGATTCCGACTTGTTGAATGGGGTTGGTGAGAACTTCCCAACCTCTTCTTCGGATCTCATGTCGGATCTCCGGATATTCACTCTTTTTGAGTGAAAAAGGGACCTCGGGGATCACCTTCTTCAAGGCCACAACTTCATAGAAGTGGTCTTGATGCACCCTTGAGATGAATCTCTCCATCTCCCATGACTCGGAGGTGGAAGCTTTTGCCTTCCCTTTCCTCTTTCTAGAGGTTTCTCCGGCCTTGGATGCCATAAATGGTTATGGAAAAACAAAAAGCAATGCTTTTACCACACCAAACTTAAAAGGTTTGCTCGTCCTCGAGCAAAAGAAGAAAGAAGAGAGTAGAAGAAGAAGAAATGAGGAAGAAGGGAATAGCTTTGTGTTCGGCCAAAGAGGGGGAGAAGTGGTGTTAAGGTTGTGTGAAAATGAAGGGGTGAAGAAGGGTTTATATAGGAGAGGGGGGCTCATGATTCGGTCATGGATGGGTGGGTTTGGGAGGGAAAGTGGTTTGAATTTGAAGGGTGAGGTAGGTGGGGTTTTATGAAGGATGGATGTGAGTGGTGAAGAGAAAGATGGGATTTGATAGGTGAAGGGTTTTTGGGGAAGAGGTATGGAGGTGATTGGTGAATGGGTGAAGAAGAGAGAGAGTGGTGGGGTTGGTGGGGATCCTGTGGGGTCCACAGATCCTGAGGTGTCAAGGAAAAGTCATCCCTGCACCAAATGGCATGCAAAATCACGTTTTGAGCCAATTCTGGCGTTAAACGCCGGGCTGGTGCCCATTTCTGGCGTTTAACGCCAGGTTCTTGCCCTTTCCTGGCGTTTAACGCCAGTCTGGTGCCCCTTTCTGGCGTTAAACGCCCAGAATGGTGCCAAACTGGGCGTTAAACGCCCACCTGCTAGCCTTACTGGCGTTTAAACGCCAGTAGGTTCTTCCTCCAGGGTGTGTTGTTTTTCTTCCTGTTTTTCATTCTGTTTTTGCTTTTTCAATTGATTTTGTGACTTCTCATGATCATCAACCTACAAAAAACATAAAATAACAAAAGAAAATAGATAAGATATAACATTGGGTTGCCTCCCAACAAGCGCTTCTTTAATGTCAGTAGCTTGACAGAGGGCTCTCATGGAGCCTCACATTTTCTCAGAGCAATGTTGGAACCTCCCAACACCAAACTTAGAGTTTGAATGTGGGGGTTCAACACCAAACTTAGAGTTTGGTTGTGGCCTCCCAACACCAAACTTAGAGTTTGACTGTGGGGGCTCTGTTTGACTCTGATTTGAGAGAAGCTTTTCATGCTTCCTCTCCATGGTGACAGAGGGACATCCTTGAGCCTTAAACACAAAGGATTCTTCATTCACTTGAATGATCAGTTCACCTCCATCAACATCAATCTCAGCCTTTGCTGTGGCTAGGAAGGGTCTGCCAAGGATGATGGTTTCATCCATGCGCTTCCCAGTCTCTAGGACTATGAAATCAGCAGGGATGTAGTGGTCTTCAATCTTCACCAGAACATCCTCTACAAGTCCATGAGCTTGTTTTCTTGAGTTGTCTGCCATCTCTAGTGAGATTTTTGCAGCTTGCACCTCAAAGATTCCTAGCTTCTCCATTACAGAGAGAGGCATGAGGTTTACACTTGACCCTAAGTCACACAGAGCCTCCTTGAAGGTCATGGTGCCCATGGTACAAGGTATTGAAAACTTCCCAGGGTCTTGTCTCTTTTGAGGTAATTTCTGCCTAGACAAGTCATCCAGTTCTTTGGTGAGCAAAGGGGGTTCATCCTCCCAAGTCTCATTTCCAAATAACTTGTCATTTAGCTTCATGATTGCTCCAAGGTATTTAGCAACTTGCTCTTCAGTGACATACTCATCCTCTTCAGAGGAGGAATACTCATCAGAGCTCATGAAAGGCAGAAGCAAGTCCAATGGAATCTCTATGAACTCATTTTGAGCCTCAGATTCCCATGGTTCCTCATTGGGGAACTCATTGGAGGTCAGTGCACGCCCACTGAGGTCTTCCTCAGTGGCGTTCACTTCCTCTCCTTCCTCTCCAAATTCGGCCATGTTGATGGCCTTGCACTCTCCTTTTGGATTTTCTTCTGTGTTGCTTGGAAGAGTACTTGGAGGGAGTTCAGTAATTTTCTTGCTCAGCTGTCCCACTTGTGCCTCCAAATTCCTAATGGAGGACCTTGTTTCAGTCATGAAACTTTGAGTGGTTTTGATTAGATCAGAGACCATGGTTGCTAATTCAGAGGGGTTCTGCTTAGAATTCTCTGTCTGTTGCTGAGAAGATGATGGAAAAGGCTTGCCATTGCTAAACCTGTTTCTTCCACCATTATTGTTGTTGAAACCTTGTTGAGGTCTCTCTTGATTCTTCCATGAGAAATTTGGGTGATTTCTCCATGAAGAATTATAGGTGTTTCCATAGGGTTCTCCTAAGTAATTCACCTCTTCCATTGAAGGGTTCTCAGGATCATAGGCTTCTTCTTCAGATGAAGCATCCTTAGTACTGCTTGGTGCATTTTGCATTCCAGACAGACTTTGAGAAATCAGATTGACTTGTTGAGTCAATATTTTATTCTGAGCCAGAATGGCATTCAGAGTATCAATCTCAAGAACTCTTTTCTTCTGATTTGTCCCATTGTTCACAGGATTCCTTTCAGAAGTGTCCATGAATTGGTTATTTGCAACCATTTCAATTAGCTCTTGAGCTTCTGTAGGCGTCTTCTTCAGATGAAGAGATCCTCCAGTAGAGCTATCCAAAGACATCTTGGATAGTTCAGACAGACCATCATAGAAAATGCCTATGATGCTCCATTCAGAAAGCATGTCAGAAGGACATTTTCTGATCAATTGTTTGTATCTTTCCCAAGCTTCATAGAGGGATTCTCCATCCTTCTGTCTGATGGTTTGGACTTCCACTCTAAGCTTACTCAATTTTTGAGGTGGAAAGAACTTTGCCAAGAAGGCATTGACTAGCTTTTCCCATGAGTCCAGGCTTTCTTTAGGTTGTGAGTCCAACCATGTCCTAGCCCTGTCTCTTACAGCAAAAGGGAATAGCATAAGTCTGTAGACCTCAGGGTCAACCCCATTAGTCTTGACAGTGTCACAGATTTGCAAGAACTCAGCCAAAAACTGATGAGGATCTTCCAATGGAAGTCCATGAAACTTGCAATTCTGTTGCATTAGAGAAACTAATTGAGGCTTAAGCTCAAAGTTGTTTGCTCCAATGGCAGGGATAGAGATGCTTCTCCCATAGAAGTCGGGAGTAGGTGCAGTAAAGTCACCAAGCACCTTCCTTGCATTGTTGGCATTGTTGTTGTTTTCGGCTGCCATGGGTTCTTCTTCTTTGAAGATTTCTGTTAGGTCCTCTACAGAGAAGTGTGCCTTAGCTTCTCTTAGTTTTCGCTTCAAGGTCCTTTCAGGTTCAGGATCAGCTTCAACAAGAATGCCTTTGTCTTTGTTCCTGCTCATATGAAAGAGAAGAGAACAAGAAAATGTGGAATCCTCTATGTCACAGTATAGAGATTCCTTGAGGTGTCAGAGGAAGAAGAAAAATTAGAAGGAAGAAGGAGAAGAATTCGAACTTAATGAGATAGAGTTCGAATTGTGCATTGAGAAAGAGTAGTACTCCATAAATAGAAGGATGTGAGAAGAGAGGAAGAAATTTCGAAAATTAAATTAAAAAGATTTTAACAACATTTTGAAAAACTTTAATTGATTTTCGAAAACCAAGAGTGGGAAAGAAATCAAGTGATTTTTGAAAAAAGATTTTGAAATTAGAATTTAAAAAGATATGATTGAAAACTATTTTGAAAAAGATGTGATTAAAAAGATATGATTGAAAAGTTATGATTTGAAAACTATTTTAAAAAGATTTGATTTTAAAATTAATGACTTGGCTAACAAGAACAGATATGATTCAAACATTAAACCTTTCTCAACAGAAAAGGCAACATACTTGAAATGTTCAATCAAATCATTAATTGTTAGCAAGTATCTTTGAGAAAGGAAAGAAATTGATTTTGAAAACATTTTATTGAAAAGATATGATTTGAAAAAGATTTGATTTTGAAGAACTTTGAAAACTTGAAAAAAATTTTGATTTGAAAACAAAATCCTCCCCTTGTGCCATCCTGGCGTTAAACGCCCAGAATGGTGCACATTCTGGCGTTTAACGCCCAATGCACTACCTTTTTGGGCGTTAAACGCCCAACCAGGCACCCTGGCTGGCGTTTAAACGCCAGTCTGTCCTTCTTCACTGGGCGTTTTGAACGCCCAGCTTTTTCTGTGTAATTCCTCTGCTGCATGTTCTGAATCCTCAGTTCCCTGTACTATTGACTTGAAAATAGAACCAAGATCAAATAAACAATGCATGCAAGACACCAAACTTAAAATTAGACACTAGACTCAAACAAGAAACATAAAATATTTTTGGTTTTTTTATGATTTTGTAAATTTTTTTTTTGTGTTTTTTCGAAAATTATATGAAAATGGAAAATAAAGGTTTCAGAATTCTTAATTTGGATTCCAGGAATCATTGCAATGCTAGTCTAAGACTCCGGTCCAGGAATTAGACATGGCTTCACAGCCAGCCAAGCTTTCAAAGAAAGCTTCGGTCCAAAACACTAGACATGGCCAATGGCCAGCCAAGCCTCAGCAGATCATTGGTCCAACAGCAAGATTGATAGAAATCAACAAGCTCTTGTGATGATTAGTTAAAACCTCGGTCCAATAAGATTAGACATGGCTTCACAGCTAGCCAGACTTCAACAGATCATCATGAAACACTAGAATTCATTCTTAAGAACTCTGAAGAAAAATACCTAATCTAAGCAACAAGATGAACCGTCAGTTGTCCATACTCGAAACAATCCCCGGCAACGGCGCCAAAAACTTGGTGTGCGAAATTGTGATCACTACTTTTCACAACTCAAATAATCCCTAGTAATGGCCCCAAAGACTTGGTGCTCAATACCATGGCATAAACACAACTTTGCATAACTAACCAGCAAGTGCACTGGGTCGTCCAAGTAATAAACCTTACGCGAGTAAGGGTCGATCCCACGGAGATTGTTGGTATGAAGCAAGCTATGGTCACCTTGTAAATCTTAGTCAGGCAGACTCAAATGGGTATGGATGATGTATGAATAAAACATAAAGATAAAGATAGAGATACTTATGTATATCATTGGTGAGAGCTTCAGATAAGTGTATGAAGATGCTTTCCCTTCCGTCTCTCTACTTTCCTACTGTCTTCATCCAATCCTTCTTACTCCTTTCCATGGCAAGCTTATGCAAGGGTTCACCGTTGTCAGTGGCTACCTCCATCCTCTCAGTGGAAATGTTCAACGCACCCTGTCACGGCACGGCTATCCATCTGTCGGTTCTCGGTCAGGCCGGAATAGAATCCATTGATTCTTTTGCGTCTGTCACTAACGCCCCGCCTGCTAGGAGTTTGAAGCACGTCACAGTCATTCAATCATTGAATCCTACTCAGAATACCACAGACAAGGTTAGACCTTCCGGATTCTCTTGAATGCCGCCATCAGTTCTTGCCTATACCACGAAGACTCTGATCTCACGGAATGGCTGGCTCGGTTGTCAGGCGAGCACTCGGTTGTCAGGCGATCAACCATGCATCATGTTATCAGGAATCCAAGAGATAAACATTAGAGCCTCGTTTGCTTGTAGAACAAGAGTGGTTGTCAGTCACTTTGCTCATAAGTGAGAATGATGATGAGTGTCACATAATCATCACATTCATCATGTTCTTGGGTGCAAATGAATATCTTGGACAAAGAACAAGCGGAATTGAATAGAAGAATAATAGTAATTGCATTAATACTCGAGGTACAGCAGAGCTCCACACCTTAATCTATGGTGTGTAGAAACTCCACCGTTGAAAATACATAAGAACAAGAGTGATCATTGGTTTCGGCCCCAGAGAGGGAACCAGAAGAACCAAGATGAAAATACAATAGTAAAAGATCCTACTTATAGAAAACTAGTAGCCTAAGGTGTACAAAGATGAGTAAATGACATAAAAATCCACTTCTGGGCCCACTTGGTGTGTGCTTGGGCTGAGCAATGAAGCATTTTCGTGTAGAGACTCTTCTTGGAGTTAAACGCCAGCTTTTATGCCAGTTTGGGCGTTTAACTCCCATTTTGGTGCCAGTTCCGGCGTTTAACGCTGGGAATTCTGAGGGTGACTTTGAACGCCGGTTTGGGCCATCAAATCTTGAGCAAAGTATAGACTATCAAATATTGCTGGAAAGCCCAGGATGTCTACTTTCCAACGCCATTGAGAGCGCACCAATTGGGCTTCTGTAGCTCCAGAAAATCCACTTCGAGTGCAGGGAGGTCAGAATCCAACAGCATCTGCAGTCCTTTTCAGTCTCTGAATCAGATTTTTGCTCAGGTCCCTCAAATTCAGCAAGAAAATACCTGAAATCACAGAAAAACACACAAACTCATAGTAAAGTCCAGAAAAGTAAATTTTAACTAAAAACTAATAAAAATATACTAAGAACTCAACTAAAATTACTAAAAACATACTAAAAACAATGCCAAAAAGCGTATAAATTATCCGCTCATCAGTTCACTTTCCCAAGTCTCATTGCCAAACAACTTGGCATTCATCTTCATGATAGCTCTTAAATATTGAGCAACTTGCTCTCCTGTCACATCTTCATTCTCTTCAGAGGAAGAATAGTCTTCAGAGCTTATGAATGGCAGAAGGAGATTTAATGGAATCCCTATGGTCTCTATATGAGCCTCAGATTCCTTTGGATCCTTAATAGGAAACTCCTTCTTGCTAGAGGGACGTCCCAGGAGGTCCTCCTCACTAGGATTTTCGTCCCCCTCCTCCCTTGTGCATTCGGCCATATTGATTATATCAATGGCCTTGCACTCTCCTTTTGGATTCTCTTCTGTATTGCTTGGGAGAATACTGGGAGAAGTTTCAATGACTTTCTTACTCAGCTGGCCCACTTGTGCCACCAGATTTCTGATGGAGGATCTTGTTTCACTCATGAAACTGAAAGTGGCCTTTGACAGATCAGAGACTACATTGGCTAAATTAGAAGTGTTTTGTTCAGAATTCTCTGTCTGTTGCTGAGAAGATGATGGAAAAGGCTTGCCATTGCTCAGCCTATTGCGTCCACCATTGTTAAAGCCCTGTTGAGGCTTTTGTTGATCCTTCCATGAGAAATTTGGATGATTTCTCCATGATGAGTTATAGGTGTTTCCATAAGGTTCACCCATGTAATTAACCTGTGCCATGGCAAGGTTCTCAGGATCATAAGCTTCTTCAGAAGCTGCCTCTTTAGTACTGTTGGATGCATGTTGCCATCCATTCAGATTTTGAGAGATCATGTTGACCTGTTGAGTTAACACCTTGTTCTGAGCCAATATGGCATTCAGAGCATCAATTTCAAGAACTCCTTTCTTCTGAGATATCCCATTATTCACGAAATTCCTCTCAGAAGTGTACATGAATTGGTTGTTTACAACCATATCAATGAGTTCTTGAGCCTCTTCAGGCATTTTCTTTAGGTGAATAGATCCACCTGCAGAATGGTCTAATGACATTTTCGAAAATTCAGATAGACCATAATAGAATATATCTAATATGGTCCATTCTAAAAACATGTCAGATGGACATCTTTTAGTCAACTGCTTGTATCTTTCCCAAGCTTCATAGAGGGATTCACCATCTTTTTGTTTGAAGGTTTGAACATCCACTCTCAGCTTGCTCAGCTTTTGAGGAGGAAAGAATTTATCCAAGAAGGCAGTGACCAGCTTATCCCAGGAGTCCAGGCTATCCTTAGGTTGTGAATCCAACCATATTCTAGCTCTGTCTCTTACAGCAAAAGGGAAAAGCATGAGTCTGTAGACTTCAGGATCAACTCCATTCGTCTTTACAGTCTCACAGATCTACAAGAACTCAGTTAAAAACTGATAAGGATCTTCAGATGGAAGTCCATAAAACTTGCAGTTTTATTGCATTAAGGCAACTAGCTGAGGTTTCAGCTCAAAGTTGTTGGCTCCAATGGCAAGAATGGAGATGCTTCTTCCATCAAATTTAGACGTTGGCTTTGTGAAGTCACCAAGCATTCTCCTTGCATTATTATTATTTTTGGTTCCCATCTCCTTCTCTTGTTCAAAAATTTCTGAAAGGTTGTTTCTGGATTGTTGTAATTTAGTTTCTCTTAGTTTCCTTTTCAGAGTCCTTTCAGGTTCAGGATCAATTTCAACAAGAGTGCCTTTTTCCCTGTTCCTGCTCATATGAAAGAGAAGAAAACAAGAAAAGAAAGAGGAATCCTCTATGTCACAGTATAGAGATTCCTTTATGTTAGTAGAAAAAGAGAGGGGAGAAGAATGAAGAAAAATGAATAGTCTGTATAAAGAGTAAGGATAGGGGAGGTGAAGAGAAGTGTTAGTAATTAAATAATTAAATAGAATATGAAAAGAGAGGGAGAATTTCGAAAATAATTTTGAAAAAGGGGTTAGTAATTTTCGAAAATTAAATATAAGATATAATTAAAATTAAAATTTAGAACAAAAAGAATTTTTGAAAAAGAGGTGAGATATTTTCGAAAATTAGAGAGGGAAACGTAGTTAGGTGGTTTTGAAAAAGATAAGAAACAAACAAAGAGACAAATAGTTAGTTTGAAAAAGATATTAAAATCAAATTTGAAATAGATAAGAAGATAAGAAGTTAGATAAGATATTTTAAAATCAAATTTTGAAAAAGATAAAATTTTGAAAAAGATAAGATAAGAGATAAAAAGATTTAATTTAAAAAAATTTGAAATTACTTACTTCACTTAACAAGAAACTACAAGATAAGATTCTAGAACTTAAAGATTGAACCTTTCTTAACAAGAAAGTAACAAACTTCAAATTTTTGAATCAATCACATTAATTGTTAGCATAATTTTTGAAAATTAGATATAAAGATAAGAAAAAGATTTTGAAAATATTTTGAAAAAGATTTTTGAAATTTTCGAAAAATAGAAAAAAAATGAAAAGGATATAATTTTTGAAAAAGATTTTGAAAAGATAAGATTTTTTTAAAATTGAAATTTTGACTTGACTTGTAAGAAACAACTAATTTTTTAAAAATTTTTGACCAAGTCAACCCAAAATTTCGAAAATTTGGAGGGAAATAAGGAGAAGATATTTTTTTTATTTTTGAATTTTTAATTATGAGAGAGAAAAACACAAACATAACTCAATACATAAAAATTTTGGATCAAAACACAAGATGCATGCAAGAACCCAAGAACACTTTGAAGATCATGATGAACATCAAGAACATAATTTTGAAAAATTTTTAATGCAAAGAAAATATGCAAGACACCAAACTTAGAAATCTTTAATGCATGGACTCTAATAAACGAAAAATGCACATGAAAAACAACAAACAACACAAAACAAGAAAACATCAAGATCAAACAAGAAGACTTATCAAGAACAACTTGAAGATCATGAAGAACACTATGAATGCATGGAATTTTCGAAAAATGCAAGAAAAATTTTTAAAGCATGCAATTGACACCAAACTTAAAATTTGACTCAAGACTCAAACAAGAAACACAAAATATTTTTGTTTTTATGATTTTCTAATTTTTTTGGATTTTTATTGATTTTTCGAAAATATTTTGGAAAAAACGAAAAAGAAAAGAAAAATTTTGAAAAATATTTTTGAAAAGAAAATTACCTAATCTGAGCAACAAGATGAACCGTCAGTTGTCCATACTCGAACAATCCCCGGCAACGGCGCCAAAAACTTGGTAGACGAAATTGTGATCCTCTTTATATTTGCATGAGATTTATTTAATGGCTATTGGCTATGTGTGGACACAACTCCGTTCAACTTAACCAGCAAGTGTACTGGGTCATCCAAGTAATACCTTACGTGAGTAAGGGTCGATCCCACAGAGATTATTGGTATGAAGCAAGCTATGTTCACCTTGTAAATCTCAGTTAGGCAGATTAAATGGTTATGGGTTTCGAAAATTAATAATAATAGGAAAATAAAAGGGATAGAAATACTTATGTAAATTAATAGTGGGAATTTCAGATAGGCGTATGGAGATGCTGTGCTCCTCTTGAATCTCTACTTTCTCATTGCTTTCATCCAGTCCTTCTTACTCCTTTCCATGGCAAGCTGTATGTAGGGCATCACCGTTGTCAATGGCTACATCCCATCCTCTCAGTGAAAATGGTCCTATGCTCTGTCACAGCACGGCTAATCATCTGTCAATTCTCAATCAGGTTGGAATAGAATCCCTTGATTCTTTTGCGTTTGTCATCACGCCCAGCCTTCAGGAGTTTGAAGCTCGTCACAGTCATTCAATCCCAGAATCCTACTCGGAATACCATAGACAAGGTTTAGACTTTTCGGATCCACATGAATGCTGCCATCTATCTAACTTATACCACGAAGATTCTGTTGGGGAATCTAAGAGATATGCGCCCGGCCTAAGGTAGAACGGAAGTGGTTGTCAATCACGCGCGTTCATAAGTGAGAATGATGATGAGTGTCACGGATCATCATATTCATCAAAGTGTTGACAACGTATATCTGGAATAAGAATAAAGAGAATTGAATAGAAAGTAATAATAATTGTATTGAAACTTTGAGGTACAGCAGAGCTCCACACCCTTAATCTATGGTGTGCAGAAACTCCACCGTTGAAAATACAAAAGTGAAAGGTTCAGGCATGGCCGAATGGCCAGCCCCCTGAGTAATCAAGAGACCGAATAATCAAAGGCTAAACAGTCAAAAGATTAAACTGTCAAAAGATGTCTAATACAATAGTAAATCATCCTATTTATACTAGACTAGCTACTAGGGTTTACATGAGTAAGTAATTGATGCATAAATCCACTTCCGGGGCCCACTTGGTGTATGCTTGGGCTGAGCTTGATCTATCCACGAGCTGAGGCTTTCATTGGAGTTGAACTCCAAGTTATAACGTGTTTTGGGCGTTCAACTCCGGATCATGACGTGTTTCTGGCGTTTAACTCCAGACAACAGCATGTACTTGGCGTTCAACGCCAAGTTACGTCGTTAATTTCCGAATAAAGTATAGACTATTATATATTGCTGGAAAGCTCTGGATGTCTACTTTCCAATGCCATTGAGAGCGCGCCATTTGGAGTTCTGTAGCTCCAGAAAATCTATTTCGAGTGCAGGGAGGTCAGATTCCAACAGCATCAGCAGTCCTTTTGTCAGCCTTTTTCAGAGTTTTGCTCAAGTCCCTCAATTTCAGCCAAAAATTACCTGAAATCACAGAAAAACACACAAACTCGTAGTAACTTCCAGAAATATGAATTTAACATAAAAACTAATGAAAACATCCCTAAAAGTAGCTTGAACTTACTAAAAACTACCTAAAAACAATGCCAAAAAGAGTATAAATTATCCGCTCATCACCTTGCTTTTAAATCTGCCTCTGTCTTGATCTACCTGTTTCCATCCGGGCAGTGTAAAGAATAGAATCTCACCATGGTAACCAAACGTTCTCCGTGATCCATGCAATTGAGCATGATACCAATCCGTGTATTTCGAGGTGAAGCGTGGAACTTTATTGAACCTTGTTCACCAGCTCTGAGTACGAGCCATTTCCCTCTTACTCTTAAAGCCACAGAGAGCTCTAAGCTGGCCATCTATTTCAAGTAAACCATATTCAAGTGAATAAGTAAAGTTATAAGTTACGGATTGTACCCACTTGGTGCTTGTATTAGGTGGTAATGGCCTTGGAATAGGTGTTTTTGGTGGTTCTGCAAGTTTCGTTTCCTTGTGCTATTCTGTGAATTCTTCCACCTCCTTGCAAAGATCTTCAATTGTATCTATGTCCTGGTCAAAGTGTTCCGTGTCTTCCTCATCACTTGAGTCATAGATTGGAGGTTGAGAGAAATCCACCTCTGCATCATCTTCATATTCACTTGGGAAAGATTCTTCGATTTCAGAGAATTCACTTGCGGATGCAAGTTCATCACCAAGAGAGCTAGACTTGTGAATATCATCATCAAGGGAATTTGCTTCTTGGATTATTCCGTCTGATTCCTCAGAAACGACTTGCCTTGGAGATTGTACAGTATCTTCCTTAGCATCAACTGTAGCATCCTGGATAGAGTTTTCCTCAATTCTGGATTCTCATGGAGGTTCAACATCGCCTAGATCTTCAACCAACTCTTCTTTTTGAACAATGACAGCTTCTTCCACTTGTTCTAGTACGAATTCATTCTCTGCCTTGTCCACTGGAGTCTCTAGTATTTCTTTCATGCTACGCTCTTCATCGGGTTGTCCACATGGAGCTGTGGTTGATCCTTGTATATTTGAGCGCTTAGTGGCCCATTGGATTAGTGCTTGCTCCAGTTGTTGAATGGTTGTTTGAAATTTAATTACTGTTTTTTTTAGGCGATCCTCTGCTTCGCGGTTTGCTGGACATAGACATGATACATAGGGAAGTGGTGATGACTGGGAATGATTGGATTGGTATTGGGGTAAGGAAGGATCATATGATGGCGAATGGTGAAGAGAAGCTTGTGAGTGTGGTGGTTCGAGGTTATGTTGAAAGGACGGTTCATATGCACGGGGTGGGGCTTGTTGGTAGTTACAAGGTTGTCCACCATGTCTTTCAGCTGGGTATGCGCGGTAGAATGGTCTTTGTCCAGGATATCTCAGAGGGTATTGCTGCCAAAAGGGTTGATTAGATCCTCTTGGTTCCATCTATCCTTGATTGGTCTGACCTTGATGCACATTCCTGCTGTAACTTCTATTTCCTTTAACAATATTAGAACCAAACTCAAAGCGAGAGGGGTGAGAGTTCATAGTAGCAAATAAAGATAAAAAGAAAAAACGAAAATAAATAAACAAGCAAAAGAAAAATATTTACAATAACCAATAATAAGGCACATGTTAGCAGTTCCCCGGCAACGGCGCCATTTTGACGTTAAGATTTTTGCCAGTAAAGAATGTCATAAAAACAGTCACGTTGTAGATATAGTTTCTAAACCGACAGAAATCCCTTCGTACAAACGTTTGGGTGTCACAAGTAACAAACCCCTTTAAAATTGATAACCGAGTATTTAAACCTCGGGTCATCTTCTCAAGGAACTGCGAGGAAGTATGTTCTTATTATTGGTTATAAAGGTTGTAATCGGGGTTTAGAAGGTGATAAGTAAGTAATTTAAATGATGAGTAAATTAAATGGCAATTAAAAATAAATAATAACTGTAAAACAACTCTTGGCAAGATAAGGGAATTTAGAGGTCTAACTTAGTTATCTCTCTCAACTATAATAAAAGTTGAATCTAAACTCCACTTGGTCAACTTTTACCAGGGCAAAGGAAAGTCAAGGGACTAATTAAATTGACCTTTGAATCCTAATTATTTCCTAAGAAAATGTTGGGATTATTCAGGTTCAGCTCAATTAGCAAGATAACGATTATTAATTACGTTGAGTTTAATAACTGTTGAGTTACTAAATTCTTAATCAGAACCAAAAGGGGAAAAAGTAAAATTGCTGGAATAATAAAAATATCCTCAAATCGTAAACAATGATAATCATAAATTAACAAGAGCAATAATAAACTGAAAATACCTCAATATCATTAATTCAAATAATAATCTGTAACATGGGATAATTCATAAATTAAATTATAAAAGTAAATGATCAATTCAAATGCTGGAATAAATAAAGTGAAGGAAAGCTTTGAAAACAAGGAAATAAAAAACCTAGATCGAGAGTCACTCTTACAAGCTAAGAGAAGTCCTAAATCCTAATTTCTAAAAACACTACCTAAATCCTAAAGAGAGAGAGAACCTCTCTCCAAACTAGATCTAAATCATGGAAAAGTGAATTCTGAGAGCATGATTATGAATGGATGCATTCCCCTACTTTATAACCTCTGGTCTATGCTTTCTGGACTTGGATTTGGGCCAAAAAGGGGTTTAGAACTCGCTGGGGCGTGTTCTGTAATTTTCTGGTGCGTGGCCTCTGTCACGCGTCCGCGTAGGTCACGCGGTCGCATCATTCGGAGCTTTTCCTTGCCACGCGGTCGCGTCAGTCATGCGACCGCATCATGTGCGTTCTGCTTAAGGCACGCGGTCGCGTCAGTCATGCGGCCGCGTCGCTGAATCTTCGCTTCTGGCACACGATCGTGTCGTCCATGCGATCGCGTGAACACCAGTTTCCTTAAAGCTCCGTTTTGCTTTCTCCTTCCATTTTTGTCTGTTTCCATTTTCATCCTCTAAGTCATTCTGCCTTAGAAAATCTGAAACTACTAAACACACTAATCACGGCATCGAATGGAAATAAAGTTAATTAAAATAAGAGTAATTACCCAAATCAGTCCCCGAGGATTTTAGAATCGGACATTTTAGTCCCCAAGGAAAATTAATACACATATTAATCCCCAAGGTTTTACTCCGGCAGATAAATCAGTCCCTAGTTCATTTTCCGGCAGTGTAATTATCCAGATCAGTCCCCAAAGATTTTAAAAACGGACATCTTAGTCCCCAAGAAAAACTAATGTACAAATCAATCCCTAACGTTTCTCTTTGTTAGACATAATAGTCCTCCGTCTAAAAATAAAATAAAATAAAATAATAATTATTATTAATTGCTCAATAATATTGTATTATATTTTTTGTATTTTTTAGACAAAAATAATGATAAATTTATTCATTAAATTCTTATATATATATATATATAGTGTCACTTAATAATAATAATAATAATAATAAAATTACTAGAGATTATTTTACAAAAAATTTAAAATTAAAACCATTTGATATTTTTGTATTTAATATAATCAAAAGATGGCCTACGTAAAAAATATATATATATATATATATATATATATGTTTGTATTAAAAAATATGTATTAAAAGAAAATATTTTTATTTGAATTTATATTAAATATATTTTTTTTAATACAAACATTTTTTTAAAATAATACATCTTTTAATTATATTAAATACAAAATATCAAATGATTTTAATCTGAATTTCTTGTAAATAATCTCTAATAGTTTTATTATTATATTATTATTATTATTATTATTATATATTATTGAGTGACTATATATATATATATATATATATATATTATATATATAAATAAGAATCTAATGAATAAATCATTATTTTTATCTAAAAAATACAAAAAATTATGGTATAATAATAATAATAATAATAATAATAATAATAATAATAATAATAATAATAATAATAATCAATAATCAATAAAATTATTAGAGATTATTTTATAAGAAATTCAAAGTTAAAACTATTTGATATTTTTATATTTAATATAATCAAAAGATGTAATATTTTAAAAAAAATATTTGTATTAAAAAAATATGTATTTAATATAAATCTAAATTAAAATATTTTCTTTTAATACATATTTTTTAATACAAACATATATATTTTTTTTACCTAGGACATCTTTTGATTATATTAAATACAAAAATATCAAATGATTTTAACTTTAAATTTCTTATAAAATAATCTCTAATAATTTTATTATTATTATTATTATTATATTATTATTATTATTATTATTATTATTATTATTATTATTATTATTATTATTGAGTGACACTATATATATATATATATAAGAATTTAATGAATAAATTTATCATTATTTTTGTCTAAAAAATACAAAAAATATAGTACAATATTATTGAGCAATTAATAATATATTATTTTATTTTATTTTATTTTTGGACGGGGGACTATTATGTCTAACAAAGAGAAACGTTAGGGATTGATTTGTACATTAGTTTTTCTTGGGGACTAAGATGTCCGTTTTTAAAATCTTTGGGGACTGATCTGGATAATTACACTGCTAGAAAATGAACTAGGGACTGATTTGTCTGCCAGAGTAAAACCTTGGGGATTAATATGTGTATTAATTTTCCTTGGGGACTAAAATGTCCGATTCTAAAATCCTCGGGGACTAATTTGGGTAATTACTCTTAAAATAATTAATTTTTAAAGCTTAGGAAACATGTTTTTCACAATACGAATAAGGAAGGGAAAGTAAAACCATGCAATTAATGTGAATAAGTAGGTGAAGGATTATATAAATCACTCAAATTAAGCACAAAAAAAACTCATGAAATATGGGTTTATCAGAGGCTTAGAGTGGGCTCAGCGCGCGCCCAACTCTCTGGACAAAGGCCTGGGATGACGGCATCAGCTAGGGCGCGCACACGGTAAGTGCGCGTCCGTGTACGTTGGTGGTGTAACATAAAGTGCGCAAGCGCGATCCGTGCGCTCGCGTCCTTTCCTCCTTTTGGCATATGGGCGTGCATGCGGCAAGTGCGCGTTCGTGCGAGATGAGTTGGGCTGGGGGCTTAAAGTTGGCCCAGATCCAGCGCAACTCTCTGGAGAGTGGCTCAGAATTTGCAGCAGCAGATCGACGCGGAAGCGGTAGGTGCACGTCCGCGTGCATTTTCCTATAGCTGTATGGACGCGCACGCACGTAGTGCGCGTCAGCGTGGCATGAGTTGGGCTCGAGGCACAACGTTCGCCCAAGATAGGCCCAACTCTCTGGAGGTGTATGGTGGTGCATCCGCGCATGGACGCGTGCGCGTACTGCGTGCGCACGCGTCTTCCCCCCCCCCCCCCTTTTTTTTGAGAAAATGCCTAAAAGCTCTAAATTGCCCAAAGACTCCCCATGGTGCCTACAACTTCTTATTCAGTCAAAAACCACACACTTTATAAAATGCAAGTTGGTTTTTAGATTTATTCCATTACTACTAAGCACAACATACATGTTAATATGCTAGCAACTAATGTACACAAACAAGCTAATTATGAGATGAAAACCTACCTACAATGGTAACTCAAATCACTTATTAAACAAAATTAAAAGAGAGTGGAAAAAGTTTACCATGATGGGGTATCTCCCACCTAGCACTTTTAGTTTAAGTCCTTAAGTTGGACATTTGGTGGAATCCTTGTTAGGGTGGCTTATGCCTGAACTCTTCTTCGAATCCCCACCAATGTTTACACTTTCAATAGCCTCCAGGATCCCAATTTAAACGTACAAGGCCTTTAAGGAGGCCTAAGCAAGTGACAAGGCCCCTAAGTTGATAGTGCTCTATGTATGTTATGGGGTCCCATACTTTGTTTGTCAACCCCCTTTCTTCTTGATCTTCATGTTTCCATTTGGGTGGAAAACTCATTGAATTCTCGATTAGGCCTCCAAATATTCTCCTAGACCCATGCAATTTGGTTCTACACCACTCATTGCCATTCAACCTTGAGCAAGCACCCATCGTGAACTTAGAGTGATGTTTCCAACCACTACATGACTTTTTCTTACTCCCCAATCCACAAAGAGCTCTAAGTTGCCCATCCGTCTTAAGCAAACCATATTCAAGTGGAAAAGTAAAGATTAGAGATAAGAATTTTACCCACTTGAATTTATGTTGGATGGTTACTTAGGAAGGGGTGGTCCCAATGATCTTGTGAGCTCCACTCCCTTGGACTCTTCCTTGATTACCTCCGCATCTTCGCAAGCTTCTTCAATTCCAACCTCTTCCTCTTGGTAGCTTCCTTCCAATTCAATCTCTTTCTCATTGCTTACCAATGGCATGGGAGGTTGTGCATCTTCTTCCTTGATCTCAAATTCAAGTCCAATGGGAGGGGATTCAATTGTAGATAAGAAATTCTCAATGATTGAATCCATCTCTTGATCAACCTCTTCCAATCTTTCATAACTCATATTATGCCTTGGAGGTTGCGCATTATCCTCCTCAACATCATTTTCAAATTTAATGGAAGAGACTTCAACAACTTCCACAAGATCATCAACAATATCACTTGGTGTGGAAGTGTTCTCAAGCTTGAAATCCACTTCTTGTTTAACTTCCTTTAACTCTTCAACCATTTCTTCTTTCTCAATGATCTCTTCCTCCTCCACTTGTTGCAAGACATATCCCATCTCCTTGTCCTCGTGTTGGGATCCTAAAATCTCCTTCATGCTCATCTCTTCGGTTGATTTCTCACATTCATCCCTGGAGAAGCTTTGCTTGTTGTATGAATCCCAAGAATCCATCTTTTGACGGATGGTTGTTTGAAGTCGATCCATTTCTTCCTTGAAACGATCCCTTGATTCTTGTTCCGCCCTACTAACATAAATAGGATCGTATTGCTCTTGGATTAATGGACATTGATATGCTTCCATGGAGGTTTGTAGCGGAGAGGGGAAATCATGATATAGATGGAATTATACGGGACATAGATTCTTGGAGGGTAGAGGTGAAACTAGTGAGTGCGGTTTGGAGCTCTTCTTGCCCTTGAAGAATGATACCAAGTGTATCATTCATGGGAACTTGGTTTGGAGGGTAAAGATGTTGGAGTGGTGGTGATTCAAGGGTTGCTTGTTCATAATCGTCACAAGGGTATTGATGACAAGTCATCATATACCTATTTTTCTCTGCTTTTTCATACAAGAAATTGATAAATTGTGCTTAAATATTGAATGCTTTTATACTTAATTGGTATATTTCCTTGATCTTTTAATTTTATAAATCTTGTAGGAAATAAGAAGAAAAAAAAGCAAAGAAGCACAAAAAAGGAGAAAAAAAGAGCTTTGGGACACACTTTGAAGTTGGAGCACACTTTGGAGCCTTAGGCCACGCTTTTAAAAGCGTGGCCCATGACCAAATTAAAGGAGAATAGGCAATCAGCACGCACTGCCCTGCTCTTGCCAAGGGCAGAGCAGTATCGTGATGCAAAGTGAGGTTGGAAGCAAGAATTTTCGCTAAGGTAAAATCTGGGCGCTCACAACATGACCATGCCTCCTTCAAAGGGCTATAACTTGAGCTACAAATGTCCGATTGATGTGCTTCCAGTTGCGTTGGAAAGCTGACATTCAGAGCTTTCCAACGATATATAGCAATTCATATTTGGCGTAAAATTGTGGCATGAGTGAAAGGCATCTTTAAGGGCAAAAAATAAGCGAAAATAAACCAAAGTGCTTCCACCAAGGTTCGAAGCTGGAGCCTCACTCCAAAGCAAAGTAGCGCTCATTATTCTACTCTACCCTCTTGGAGAGTAGGGAAATGTCGTGCTCTCTTCATGAAAAATCAAGAAAAATTGCTCCCCCAAATGTTTTCACAAAGGTTTGAACTTGGGAACTCTCCTTGGCGCATACAAGCATGAGCGCATGACACGGCCAGTGCACACATTGGCGCGCAGCTTGGACGCACGGGCAGGGAGGCAAGGCGCACCAAAGTAACATTGCCCTGCAGGGCAGCATCCTGAAGGTCTCTCCCACACTTGGCACACGACATACTTCCTCACACAACTTTCCTGCTCTACCCTCCACAAGAGCAGGGCAGCCTCCTGGGAACACCCATGGGCCAAAATTCAATTCAAATTCCCTTTGAACTCAAATCTTCACCAATTGAACCAAGGCCATCCAAGACCCATCTCTTCTCAAATCCAAAGCAAGCAAAGCCCACATCATCACTCAAAGGCACATGGATAAATTAGATTAGGATTTTTATTTTAATTGTAATTTGTTTTAATTTCATTTTCATTTTCACTTTGAAAAGCCTATATAAAGGCATCAATTGAAGCTCGATAGAGGGGGGCTTGCTCCATTAGGGAGGAGTAGTAGTAGAGAACTCTCTCTTTAGTCTTTCTCTTATTTTGAAATTTTGGATTGAGGTTGGAGGAATTCTGTTCCAATCTTTGATCTGAAATCCATGCTTTGTTCTTCTGCATAATTCAAGGAATTTTGATTTAAATCAAGGCTCTCTTTACTGCTTCCATCTCTATTTCTTCTTCAATCTGTTTGCTGTTGAATCAAGGAAGGAATTGAGATCTAGACTTGTTTTCTAGTCTCTTTGATTCCCTGAGATCTTCATTTGTCTCTTTAAATTTCACAATTGAGCTTAATTACATTCTGTGTTGCTTCTTCAAGCAATTTTCCATTTCTGTTTAAATCTGCTGCACTTATTTCATCTTTTACTCCTCTGCTTGATTGCTCTTTACATTTTCTTGTTGAATTTTAAATTCCCTGCACCCAATCCCCTTTACATTTAATGCAATTTACATTTCGTGCAATTTAAGTTTCAGCTATTTTACTTTCTTGCACTTTAAGTTTTATGCAATTTTACTTTCTGCAACTTTAAATTTCCTGTCATTTATAATTCTGTTGGTCACTTTTCACTCAAATCATCAATGTTAGCTTGACTAAACTAATCACCCACTAAAGTTGCTTGATCCATCAATCCCTGTGGGATCAACCTCACTCTAAGTGAGTTATTACTACTTGATGCGACCCGGTACACTTGCCGGTTGGATTTGTGTGTTGGAAATTCGTTTTTCCACAAAAACACCATCAGGTATGCATAGAGGGAATATAGATTTAGGTCATATGTAGGCAATTGGTGGAAATAAGATGTGGGTTGAGAATATGGAGCATAGAATGATGGTGGTTGAGTGGTATAACCATGATGAGAATCATCATATCCATAAGAATGATATGCATTATAGGAAGGATTACCATCATAGTAACTTGAAGGGGAAGGTTGCCATGATGATTGCTCATATGGATATGGCTCCCTTCCTGAGAATTCATCTATCCCATAATGTGAGCCATCATTCAAGTTTTCATCGCCTACAACATAGTCATAGTCATATCCAAAACCACAAGGACGAGAATTCATAGTGGCAAATAGGAACAAAACTAATGGAGATCTAAAGCTAATGAAAACTAACAAACAAACAAAAGACAAACATATTCACAATATTCACATATTTACATTAACCAAAAACATGGCACTCATGTGCATTCCCCGGCAATGGCGCCATTTTGATAAATAAATTTCTGCCGGTATAGAAATCATCAAGTAACCAATCATAGCATAGTCTAAACCGACACAAAATCCATTACCAAAGTAATTCTACAATCTACAATTGAGAGTATTAATCTCCCGAGTCGTTCTTCCCTAGGAATGCTACAAGGATGCATGCTATTGGTTAAGTGGTCTTTTGTGGCTTGAAGAGTGTGGCATAAAAGTGCTAATAAAAGAAAACAAGAATCAATCAATATTAAAAGCCTTGGCCAAGGTTGAACGTTGGGAGTTCCATCACTATAGCTTCCTTCAATTGTGATAACAAAGGAGTGTTGCTTCACTTAGTTAACCCCTAACATAGAGGAAAGTCAAGTTAAAGTAACTAACTTGAGTTGCAAGTCCTAGTCTTACCCTAGAAAAATCTAGCTTTAGTGCACTCTAAGTCAATTAGCAATTCTCAATTCTTAATCAACAATTGACATCCATTATTCAAGTGTCTCCAATGACTCAACCACTAGGCCAAGTGAGGGGATGCACTCCATATCTAAAGTTGGCATTTTCTCAAATATTTGGAGAGCAAGAATGAAAGACATAGTAAAATTGAGAAGAGATTTAGAATCAAAGTAATTCAACACAAGAGATTAACAACAATCAATAATGAACAACAATGAAAATAAGATTTTCAATGAATTAATAGAATCCAAAACAACAAAGTTAAATCTAAGATCTATGAGAGTTGAACAATTACAAACACTAATTGAGATTAGAGAAGAGGATCTACAACATGAAAAAAGTAAATTGAGAGTTGCAATAGATCTCACCAAGGAATGGTTGAGAATTAAGAAAATGAAGATGAATCCTAGAGAGAGGTTGGAGTCTCTCTCTCTACAAATGTAACTAACTAAAAATATCTAAAAAAATGTAAAATGAGTCTATGGATGTGAATGTGTGTCAATCCCCTTCAATCCTTGGTTCTTATATGCAGTTTGGCGCCAAAGTTGGTTGCTGAAACCTTCCAAAATCGCCAGGCACGTGTTGCAATAACAGAATCACGTGCGGACTATGACGCGTGCGCGCACGGTACGCATGCGCGTCCCTGGCTAATTCCGCAATGTGCGCGCGAGCGCCTTATGCGCGTGCGCGTGCTTGGCCGAGATCAATTCTTTGGCTTTTGTGCTTCTCTCCACTTGCATGCTTCCTTCCTTGCTCCTTTGATCCATGCCTAGCCTATTTCAACCTGAGATTACTAGCAAACACATCAAGGCATCTTATGGAATTAAGGATGAATTAAAATTATCAAATTAAAGGTTTAAAAATCATATTTTTACACTTAAGCACAAATAGGGGAGAGATAACAAAACCATGCTAATTCATAGGTTAAATGCGAGAAAAGGTCATCAAAATACTCTAAATTCAATACAAGATAAACCCTAAAAATGGGGTTTATCACTCACCACCCGGCTGGAAAGATGTAGATCAAGACAAAGACGGGTGTAGAAGAAAAGTTTAGGATCTTGGAGTCTGTTCTGACATTCATCACCCCGGGAGCCTTGAAGCCTGTTTGAACTCACCTAAGGGCTTTACATGCCTTGTTTGGGACCCCGGAGGCTGTTGGAATTCCAAACATTGGTGGAGATTTCTGGACAAATTCAAGCACAAGCCACCATAGCAGGAAGCTCATCAAATGTCCAACTTAAGGATTTTAACTAAAAGTGCTAGGTGGGAGACAACCCACCATGGTATGATCGCTCTTGTTTCCATTTTATTTTGTTTTATTTATTTTATATTGTTTTATTCCTATTGAACCTGGATGCCATTCATAACATTTGCATTTAGCACTGCATACTGCATAATTACATTTTGCATTAAAAAAAATGCACGCGACGCGGCAGCGTCGCTGACGCGTCCGCGTCACAAGTGCATTAGGAGAAAAGAAAAGTGAACAGAGAGTCACGCGAAAGCGTGGCTGGAGGCGTGCTTTTGGCACAATTTGACCCACGCGACCGCGTCGCTGACGCATCCGCGTCACATGGGAACCACGCTTGCCACGCATCCGCGTCACCCACGCAGGCGCGTGACCTGGTAATCGACGTAAAAGGGGTACATGGCCGAAAGTTGTGCTGGAGTAAGGCTGGACTGGCGCTAGATGCACAAGCCTTACCACGCGAACGCATGCCCCACGCGTTCGTGTCATCCTCCAATCTTGGCCACCCACGCGATCGCGTCAACCACGCGGCCGCGTCACCCTAAAAATTGGCAAAAAGAGTTTCGAACAGAGAGTTGCGCGAACGCAAGGCTGCACTCGCGCCAATCGCACAAATCAGGCCACGCGTTCACGTGCCCCATGCGTCCCTTCTTCTTCCCTTCTTTCTCTTCTCATTCTTTTTATCTTTCATTTTATTTTACTTAATTTAATTGCATATCTCATTCATTGCATCTTAATTATGTGCATATTTTTATTTTCTTTTCTAACTTTATTATTTTTCCATTGGTGTTAAATTTTCTTATTCAACTGTTATAACTTTTCTGGTATTATCTGGTGCTTAGTAACTTGTTTACACTGTTGGGTCATATTATTTAAATCAATGCTATTCTTTTATGATATTTGTATTCTTTTTGCATTGACATGAGCTTATACTGTCTTTCATTACCCACACTCTCCTCCCCTATGTTTCAAATCTTGCACCACTGTCATGCCATGGCTTCTATTATTCTCTCACTTGCATGTTGAAGCTTCCATGTAAATGAGACCCTTATCATTTGGCATTAACCCAACCATACTTTATTTATTTTCTTATCTTTATTTCTAGGGGTTACTTTTCTTCCCTATTTTCTTTCAGGATGGCCACCCGGAAGGGAAGCGGAAGACGTTTACATGGGGAGAGAAGACAAGTTCATCTGCACAATCTTTGGAGAAAAGCATCAGTTGGAACAACCCGTCCACCTGCACATCTTAGCATGCACCGAGGATGGTGCAATCTTTAAGTATGGGGAGGTCGATACCGATCTCCATGGGTTAGTTATTTCCTATTTCAACACCAATGTTTTATTTTATTTAATAGTTCATTGTTGCATTTGCATATTTGTTTGATTTTTGCATATTTTACCACTTGGTTAAAGTAATAATTTCTTTTGCAAGAAACTTTTTATAGCATTTCACTAATTTGAATAAAATTTTTTGTTACACTTGTTTGAAGTTGTATTTGTAACATGGTTTTTGAGCCAAAGAACACACAACCTGTGAGATTTTGAGCTTATTTATATGGTTACATTATTTAACCATAAATTTTTATTCTTGTGTGTTTCCTTTTCTATAATTGCAATCTCTACTTTGTTCTATTCTATATGTCCATTATTTAGTGTATTTACATGCTTGCATATGATTGAGGCCATTATTTGATTTTAGCTCACTTATCCCAAATAAGCCTACCCTTTAAATCACCATTGTTAGCCACTTTGAGCCTTTTAATCCCCATTTGTTCTGTATTTTACCACATCACTAGCCTTAAGTAGAAAAACAAAAGTAATATCCCAATTGAATCTTTGGTTAGCTTAAGATAGAGATTGTGCATCAACTAAGTGTGGGAAAAACTGTGGGAACATGGGTTAATAAGGGAATGTATCATGTCTCTAATCTATTTGAATATTGGGAATTTGGGAACCTACTCATGAAAAACCAAAATAGAAAAATAATGGAGAATCCATGTGCCTTGATAAGTTATGTTTGTTTTTATGATTCAAAAAAAAAAGAGAAAAAGAAAAAAAAAGAAATATATATATAATATAAATAAATAAATAAGGGGACAAAATTACCCCAATATTAAGTTAAAAAAAATCAATGCACATGTGATAAATTAAAAGAAAAAGTTAATACATGAGTATGTGATGTAAAAGTGGAAATTTTGGGTAGCTAGGCATGAACTAGAGTTATATAGAGTATATGTATGTTAGGTGAAAGCTTAGGATAATTAAAGATTCAATTTATAAAGCTCACTTGGCCATACATATATCCTTACCTTTACCTCAGCCCCATTACAACCTTGAAAAGACCTCATGATGTTTGCATTGGTACATTAAATATTTGTTGATTGGTTAGATGAAGAACAAGGTGTAGAAAGCATGACTAGGGAAGAGTAGAGTGATTACCCTATACACTAGAGAGATTAGAGTGATATACACTACCAGTGAGGGTTCAGTGCTTAATTCTATGTTCCCTACTTTCATGAGCTATCTTCTTATAAGTTTACTTGTCTTTATTTTATATGATTTGAATTAGTGAAATCTGATTTATGTTTGTCTTGGAGAACTTATTTATTTTTAACCAAGTAGGTAGAAACATTTTTGCATGTAGTTGCATTCATATAGATAGGTTGCATTTCATACATCCTACCATTCCTCTTCATCTTTATAGTTTCTCTTGAACTTAGCATGAGGACATGCTATTGTTTAAGTGTGGGGAGGTTGATAAGCCACTATTTTATGGTTTATCTTGCTTAATTGAGTGGATTTTATCAACTCTTTACCCACTTATTCATACTATTTGCATGGTTTTACATTTGCCTTCCTAATTATGTGCTTTGATTGAAAACATGCTTCTTTGGCCTTAAGTTCCCTATGTTTAATCCTCTCTTATTACCATTAGATGCCTTGATATGTGTGTTAAGTATTTTCAGATATTATAGGGCAAGAATGGCTCAGAGGATGGAAAGGAAGAATGCAAAAATGGAAGGAATACAATAAGTTGGAGAAACGCTAAGCTGTCCAGCCTGACCTCTTCGCACTCAAACGGCTATAACTTTAGCTACAGAGGTCCAAACGATGCGGTTCTAGTTGCGTTAAAAAGCTAACGTCCGGGGCTTCGATTTGATATATAATATTTTATAGTTGCTCTGACGGTAGGCGACACGAATGCATGATTCATGCGGACGCGTCGCATCTGCGAACTTCAACCCGCGCGACCGCGTGGGCGACGCCTCCGCGTCACTTGGCCGCGATCTGTACGGACCAGAAAGCGCTGGAAATGACTTCTAGGCTGTTTCTGACCCAGTTTTCTGCCAGAGAATACAGATTAGAGGCTATAAAGTGGGGGAATGCATCCGTTCATGAGGAGGCTCTCATAATTCATAATTTTAGGCTTAGATGTAGTTCTTAGAGAAAGAGGTTCTCTCCTCTCTCTTATGATTTAGAAATTAGGATTTTTAGAAACTAAGGATTTAATTTAGCTCTTCATATTAGGTTCAATATTTCTTTATTTTGATTTCTCTTCTACTTTGATATATTTTAATGCTTTTATTTATGTTTGATTTATGTTGCCCAATTGGCTTATGAATATTTTCCATGTTAGATTTTACTGCTTTGAATGAATTTGAGGTATTCCAGATATTTATGATTTTAATTTAGCTTTCTACATTCGTTGCTTTGGTTGATTAATTGGTGACTCTAAAGTTATCAAACTCATTGTTGATTGAAAATTGGATTTCTTCATTTCATTAATTCAAGTTCCAATAACTCTAACTTTTCCCAAGGAAAGACTAGGACCTGAGGAATCAAAATTAATTCATCCACTTAACTTACCTTCATAGTTAGAGGTTAACAAAGTGGGAGAAAAATCTAATTCTCATCACAATCGATAAGGATAACTAGGATAGGACTTCTAGTTCTCATACTTTGCCAATAGTTTATTTTACATTTATTATTATTTTATTTTACTTGTCATTCAACTAACCTTTTACCTTAATCTAAAACCCCAAAACACACTTTTTTTTCATAACCAATAATAAGAACATACCTCCCTGCAATTCCTTGAGAAGATGACCCGAGGTTTAAATACTCGATTATCAATTTTAAAAAGGGGTTTGTTACTTGTGACAACCAAATCGTTTGTACGAAGGGATTTCTGTTGGTTTAGAAACTATATCTACAACGCGACTATTTTTATAAAATTCTTTACTAGCAAAAATCCTAACGTCAGGTATTTGTTAATTTCAATCCAATTATAATTTGAACATGTCTTTTGTTAATGCTTACCATGTGTTCGATGAATTGTTTACCTTGATTATGGAGTAGTTCTTTTTACTCTTGGCTTAGGCCTAGGGAATTGGGTAAACTTGAGTCATTGGGTCTAGTGGATTTGATGATTTGAGAACCCTTATTGGTCAATTTGATAGCCATTGACACTAGCCTACTACTAGGTTAATTAGTAGTGAGGTTAGACCTTATGGGTGGATGTTGACCAATCCATTTAACTTACTTCAAGTATAGAAGTAGATTTGATGAGTTTGGCTCCTCATAATTATCAAGATATGGTTATTAGACAAGGATAGTGACCCCAATTTCCATGTCTAGTCAAGAGTTGTTTTTATCATTCTTATTTGGGAAACCAAAAATCTTTATTGCCTTACCTTAGTTATAGTTATTGTTTAGTTGAGAGTAGAATTAAATTGAATGTTGTCTTCTTAGTTTGAATTTGCTCATATCTTGCTTTGTTATTTGAATCCCTTGCACTTTAGATTACTTGTTTGCTAAGATTCTTAGTTTACTTTCTTGTTCATGACTTACAACCCCGGATTTCTAACCAATGTTGAAGCACATGTTTGCCCATTCCTTGTGAGACGACCCGAGGTTTGAATACTTGGTTACTTTATTGGGGTTGGACTTGTGACAACCAATTCCTTTCTAAATTTGATCCTCGAGGATTATTGTTGGTAGAGCTATACTTGCAACGCAACTTCATTGAGAAATTCTCTTCCGACACAATTTCCGTGCGCATCAAAGTCCCAACGGAAGGGTTGGAAGCGGAGAATAAGAAAAAGAATGACAAAAAAAAAAGGATTATTGGCATAAAAAGACACCCCCCAAAAGACACAGCGAAAACATAAAAAGATAGATAAGGATTTTTCTACTAGACCTCTAAGAAACCTGTTCTTAGCAACCTAGGTCACTCTGGAAGGGATTCCTTACTAGACCTTCAAAACACTTGTCCTTGACAATCTAGTTCAAATGGCTGAAATTTGAAAGAAACTACCACGCAGATTCACCATATGTTGGATCCTTCAATCTTCTTCATGCAACAAGCGAAGCAAATCACTTACCTCACATAATCACACAATAAAAATGTGCATAAAAGCAACTGAAAATTTTATTCATCAAAAGTTTTTCAAATTATCTCACCAAAGGTGTTTAAATAGGCCCTTAACAAACTAACTAAAAGATAAGATGAGATAACTTAAGTTAAATCAGATTTGATCTTCTTGGATTAGATCATATTTGATTTGAATTTAAAATCCCTAAAAATACTACTAAGAAAATCAAAAGTAAATCAAATCTTTCAACAAATTCTAACAGCAAAATAAATTAAAATAAAGGCTTAAAAATTCAAAAATTAATAATAAATTATGCCTCCCACTGAATTTAAAATGTATTATTGGGCTTTTTGCTGTCCTGACTTAGCCCAATGGACCTTGTCCTTTCTCCCTTCGTTAGAACTTGATATAACTCCTCATGCATAAGTGCCGCCAAGTTCGCAAAGCTCTCTTTAAGCTTCTTTGCACGTGCTCTAGTGATAGAGTCCATTGGAAGTGTAAAATTCCTATTCTATCCTTTTGTCTTAGAATGGCCCAATTGTCTTCTCAAACATATATATCAATAGTGGTCCTTGCCCTTGCTTTCCATAGTCTTTTTAATAAGCTAGCTCTTTTATATTTGTTTAATAAGTAAATTGAGTACCATATACTAAGATGACTCTTGTGAACCGGAACCTAGAAGCATAATAAAAATGGAATATACAAATATTATAATGAGTGATTAATTATGAACTTAAATTTTGTAATGAATTAAACATGCGATTGTTTCATGTATGTTATCATTATGCTTTGCTTTACTTTGTCTGCTTCCTGTATCAACTGCTTAACCGACATGTGTTCACTAACACATTCTCCTGTGCTACGCATTAAAATTTTCAATTTAAAACTTGAATGGTTCATGAATCGACAACCTTATCTAAATAGAGGTCAAATTATGTTGTCTAATCTTTTGATCTTTATACTCAATTCTTTAATATTATCTCTAATTATTTAGTTTTTTAAAATTAGTCATTTTAATTTTTGCTAAAAATTAATTTCTTTTAATTTATTATTTGACTGTCAATATTAATGAAAGATAAATGGTAAAATATTAAATGAGTCATAGTTAGTGTTTTTTTATAACAATGATTAATTAATATCATATATTATAATTATTTTATTTTATACAATTAAAAAATAACCATGAGATTGAAGCTCAGACGAAGTAAAATATAATTAATATAGAGAGTAAAGGAAAAATAAACACAAATAAAATTGGAAAAAAGTATTTAAAAGAAATAGAAGAAGACAGAAAAGACTATCCGCATAATCCATAAAAATATACTACAAATACAAAATTTAGTATACTCGATGAATATAAATGATAAAAAAAATTAGGATATATTTTTATTAAAAAATTTTCAAAAAATATTATGTAAAAGAATTTATTAATCAAGATTTAAAAAAATATTACAGAAAATTTGAAATTTAAGTAAACAAAATATAAATACCCTTAATTGAGAACTGCTAATCAAAAGACATAGAAAAAGTAACATAAAGCAAAATCATAAAAAACTTTGACAAAATAAAAATACATTAAATAAAAAATTACAAAAATTACAAAAATTATAACTGATATACAAAAGAGAGAGAAAGAAGATATAATGCACATTCTAATTTTTTATGGATAGAAAATAATAAGAGAAAATTTAAATTAAACTTATTTATTTTATTTCCTTATTCATTATTTATGAAATACATTAATATTATTTTAGTCAAATCAAACTCTTAATATAATTAATTATTCACAACTGTTGTTGTTCTTTCTATTGATGTAATTGAAATATATTTAAAAATAAACGGTAAAATGAAATGATATGTTAAGGATGTAATTAACAAAATAGTCATTTAACTTTGTATGTTATCGAATATGAAAACTTTTAACTTTGCAAGTACTTTTGTTGTATTTTCTTTTTTTAGTAAATCAATCATAATGCATAAGTTCGATTTCATAATCACAATCATTGTAGTTTTAAAATGTGGTTAAACAAATAAAAATTAAAATTGAAGAAAAAGAAAGCTTCAAAAAATAAAGTATTTTTTATTTCTATAATAAATTGAAATACTACAATATTCAAAAGTCTAAAAAATAGATATCTAATTTTTCTACTAAAAATTTTAGATTAAACCTCATAATCCTTCTCTCTATATTACCAAATCTTTTCAAGTTATTTATAGAAATAAGGCCAATAACATAAAGAATGAGGAATAAAATTAAAAATAAATATATTTTAATCACGATAGAACCTAAAAAATAAGTTACAAATTTAATTTTTAAAAAATTAAAATGAAAAATTATATATAGTAGGATGAAAATAAATATTTTATAAATAATACAAAGAATATGAAGAATAACAAAAATATAAAATAAAATAAAAAATGCAAAATATATAAGAAGAAAAACATTATTATCTGTTAATTGAAAGAAACGATAGACTTACAAAACTTATAAAATAAAAGTAACAAATATAATTTACTATAATCAATAAAAGTTAAAATTAGTCCAAAAAATTGAATAAAATACTTCAAACAATTTTATACAGATAAAATGCTTTTTTATTTTATAAAGGAGCCCACCACTGATGACCCAAAAGAAAAAACTAAAAAAAAGGGGAGTCCACCTCCCTAAACCCAGTTGAGAATTTGCACCATAACTCCTTATCCCATTAGCTGCGGCTCCATAAACCAAGCAAGCTCGACAAGCTGACAGAACTCTGCCAAGGCTGTTCCCTTGCAAGCAGCACTGTGTCACTTGTTACAATAGCCTTCAATCAGTATAAATGAAATCTGTATGCTTTAAATGGCCAATTTTGTTTGGCTCATTCGTCTTAGCTAAATGTTTATGCTTTGATTGTGCGATACGCTTTCGCTTCTGGTTATTATGTATGTCTTGTACATCAAGATTCTAAAAACCGATTTGAACCGACGATTGTGAACTGAAAAGAATTTTAATTTGGTTATAAACAATAACTGCTATTGGACTGTCGAATTGGTCAGAAACTGGCCGGTCGAACCGATCAGGAACCTGCCGGTTTTCACATTTGCACGAAAACGGCACCTTTTTATGCATTAAAAAAGAAAACAAAAAAAAAGAGAAAACGGAAACCCTAATGGCCTAATCCCCTTCCCCCTTCGTTGAGCAATGAGCACTCACTCACTCATAAGTCATAAGCCATTAGTCATAACTACCAGCAGCAGCATCGAGCTCCTACATCACTCCGTCAATTGATCCATCTAGCCACCGCCGCCGTCGCAACTGCTCAAAACCGCCTTCCCCACTACTGTTGTCTCCACCACTGCTCAAAGCCACCGTCCACTTGCTCTCGTCACTCCGTCACTCTCGTCCACTGTCGTCTCCATCACTCCGTCACTTGCTCTCGTCTTGCGTCGTTCCTCCGTTGCGCAAAGCCTCTGTTCCGCCGTGTCGTCTCTGTTCCACCACGCTTCAACCCTTCTCTGCTCCAGCCATCCGATTCTTTCTCACCTCTGTGCTCTAGAAGGTATTCTTCTTAGGATTTTTAATCTGTGATTTTTCATTTTTCTTCTTTAATTATTGTTGTCATTACTCTGGGTTGGTTTAAGATTGTCGATGATGTTCTTGAATCTTGATTCTGATATTGTGTGGTTCTATTGTTAATTTGTTATGGTTCTGTTGTTACAGTGACTGATTTTCTTTGATATATGAACTTATGGTTCTGTTGTGAATTTTTTTTTGGTTGTGTACCTATTGTTGTCATCACTCTGGTTTGGTTTAGGATTGTCGATGATGTTCTTGATTCTTGATTATGATACTCTGTGGTTCTATTGGTAATTTGTTATGGTTCTGTTTACAGTGACTGATTTTCTTTGATTCTGTTATGGACTTATGGTTTTGTTGTGAATTTTTTTTGGTTGTGTCCTATTGATGTTGACATTTCATGATTAGTTGTTTCTTTTATTATTTGACTTTTGAGTTTGTATTTGGATGAGATTATAATGTTGTGGTTGTGTTGTACTTTTAATTTGGATGATATTTTGAAGTTTATATTAGTCTATAGTTATGTTTTAGTGTGTTTATTTATAGTTTTATTTGTTATTTTAATATAAAACGTTTTTTTGGGTTGAACTAGTTGAACTGGTTGAACTAGTAAACCAGTGAACTAATAACTAGAACGGTTCGATGACCGGTTTGGTTTTTCGAACCTTGTTGTACACGAATTCAGAGTCTAGTCTATTGTGGATAAGTCTTCTTTTTTTGTGGTAGCTAACTTTGAATTTCTTTTCTGATGGTTCAAAGTTAAAACATCCGTTTTGGAGTTTGGATTTTCTATCCATGTTGTTGATGTTATTGTCTTAATATACTAATTAAGTAATTTGAAATCTTTTGAAAACTAAATTATTATGATTTGATCCTCTAAGCCCCTCATCTTGGAGGATGAAAGGGTCCCGGCTTAATCTAGCTTTTTGCAATCTGAGTATTGGGTTCGAATTAGTTTATATTGAATTCATTTAGGTTGTTGCTATATCATATCATTTAGCTTTTTGGTTTGTGTTTGTGCATATCATTAGGCAATTTTTGAGGAAAAATATATACATAGAGAGGGAAGAGAGAGAGAGAGGGAAGAGAGAGAAGAGAGGGAGAGAGAGAGAGGAGAGAGGAGAGAGGGAGGAGGGAAAGAGAGAGGAGAGAAGGAGAGAGGGGGAGACAGATGAGAAAAGAGAGAAGAGGAAGAAAAATATGACCAATTCAGTAATAATTTCACCAGAACAACAATACAAGCAAATTAGACATAGTTATCATATACTATTGTTGGATTGGTCCTAAACTTTTTGAAAATTTAGTGGTCAGGGGTATTGATGCAAATTGAAAATTTTTGGGATAAAATTGAAACAAAATAAAAGAATAAATGACCATTTATACCCATGAAAGATGATAATGCTGACATATGTACTCATGATAGATCGAAACTGATCTTGTACTCAGGAAAGTTGCCCTCCGTGTGACAAAAGTACCTTACTTTGGTTAGAGTGAACACCCAACCTGGTCCCTGTCCTTTTCCTCGATAGACATCACGGCCCTTGTCCAAAAAAAAGGGACATATCGGTCCATGTCCCATACTTATGTGAGACTTCCCGGTCCTTCCGTCATCTCCCCTGACCAAAACAGACGAAACTTGCCTACGTGTCAGTTGACGTTGCTGAGGTGGAGGTTAATAGTCTGTTAAGTTTCACGTGGCCATTAGGAAATGGACAAGGGTCAATTTGTCCCCCTTTGGTGACCTAAAACTACGTTATTTTAGTGGTTTGATACGTTGCGTTTTGATTGAATAAGGGAACGTGATGTTGGGGTTTCCATATAAGCCCACTGTGTTGCTCTCATAATTACCAGAAAATCCTAGTAGAGCAAGAGTCATCCCCCTGTAGTGATCGTTGACCTCTTGAAGTTGGAGCAACGTGCTGACGGTGTTGCTGACAAAGGTACTGACTGACCTCCACATATTGGTGTTGACGGTGCTTGGTTGAAGCTTGGAGGGAGATTGCACGGCATTTGCGACGTGCCAGGTTAGTGTGGTCCTTCCATTGCCTTTTCAAATATGTGCTGTCGCTTTCAATAAGTCTGACATGTTTTGGCTTGTACATTGTTTGTGTGGTCCAAGGAGAATAGAAAATTAATTAGGGTTTTTAATTTAAAAGTGAAATTGAAATGGAGTCAAATTTAATTTGTATGCTAGTTCTGCTCTAATGTATGCATTATAATATACTACAGATGTTTGAATATTTTGTTGTTCCCGTGTTTCATCACGGGGGAAAGTTTGTGAGAGACAGTGGGGGATATATGAGTTATATGGATGGTAAAGTGAAGAGGTTCCCACCAATGGATTTGGATTATGTGAATTTTTTCGATGTGGTTGTTTTATTTAAAGAGCTGGGTTATGTTGAGTATAAGGAGATGTATTGGTATGACATATTGGCCTCTGACATGGAGTCTGGGCTTCATCCCATTAAGGGTGATCATGAGATTAATGAGATGAGGGAGAACAAACTCAAGAACAGGGATAGTGCGGAGTTTTACATTTATTTTGACCATCCTATAGATATGCCAGAGGTGGTAAGTGATGGCTTGACAGGTGAAAATGTTGTTTTAAGTGATTCTTCATCAAGTTCTGATGACGGATATGAGAGTGCCGAGGATGAGGCATGGAAACCACCTCCAGCTGGTTATGAGGAGGACTCTGACACTAGTTCTGATGAGAGAGTGCTTAAGAAGAAGACAGATAAGAAGTCTACTCCAAAAAAAGTTGTAACACAAAACAAGAAGAAAGGTAATGACAAGGACATATCCCCTAGTAGTGCTTAGAAGGTGGCCTCAAGGAAGTATTCTGGTGTGAGGAGAAAGCATATCTTGAAGGATGGAAAGTCTAATGGTGGGAGCAAGGATAAAAGTGGGCCTCATGCAGCTAAGGCAGGCCCAAGTAAGGATCAAAGTAGTGACCCTGTAGATGGTGGGCTACATTATGGATCCAATATTGACCCAAATAATTTGAAAAATGATAGTGACTATGAAAGGCCTTATGAATACGAAAGTGGAGCCTTCAATAGTCCAATTTCCAGTGATGATGAGGGGAGGACAGCATTTGACTCATATAATGAAGACACTGAGTATGGTGAAGTGGAGTTTAAGGTTGGACAAATGTGGTGCACGAATTTGCAATCTAACTCTTTGGCAATTCGCACAACTAACCAGCAAGTGCACTGGGTCGTCCAAGTAATACCTTACGTGAGTAAGGGTCGATCCCACAGAGATTATTGGTTTGAAGCAAGCGATGTTTATTTTATTATTCTTAGTCAGGATATTAATTAAAATTATCAGTTGGAATTATTAGATTGGAAAAATAAAAGAGAATAATAGCGTTACTTGTTGTGCAGTAATGAGAAATATGTTGGAGTTTTGGAGATGCTTTGTCCTTTGAACTTCAACTCTTCCTTGAAATCCTCTTCCCACACGCAAGTTCCCTTCCATGGCAAGCTCTATGTAGGGTGTCACCGTTGTCAATGGCTACCTCCCATCCTCTCAGTGAAAACGTTCCTATGCTCTGTCACAGCACGGCTAATCATCTGTCGGTTCTCAATCAGGTTGGAATAGAATCCATTGATTCTTTTGCGTCTGTCACTAACGCCCAGCCTTCAGGAGTTTGAAGCTCGTCACAGTCATTCAATCCCAGAATCCTACTCGGAATACCACGGACAAGGTTTAGACTTTCCGGATTCTCATGAATGCCGCCATCAATCCGGCTTATACCACGAAGATTCTGATTAAGGAATCTAAGAGATACTCATTCAATCCGATGTAGAACGGAGGTGGTTGTCAGGCACACGTTCATGGATTGAGGAAGGTGATGAGTGTCATGGATCATCACCTTCTCCATAATTAAGCGCGAATGAACATCTTAGATAAGAACAAGCGTGTTTGAATGGAAAAACAAAGTAATTGTATTAATTCATCGAGACGCTGCAGAGCTCCTCACCCCCAACAATGGAGTTTAGAGACTCATGCCGTCAAAAAGTATGTAATTTAGATTTGAAAATGTCATGAGGTACAAAATAAGTCTCTAAAAGTTGTTTAAATAGTAAACTAGTAACCTAGGTTTACAGAAAATGAGTAAACTAAGATAATTGGTGCAGAAATCCACTTCTGGGGCCCACTTGGTGTGTGTTGGGGCTGAGACTAAAGCTATCCACGAGTAGAGGCTTTTCTTGGAGTTAAACTCCAAGTTATGACGTGTTTTGGGCGTTCAACTCCGGATCATGACGTTTTTCTGGCGTTTAACTCCAGACAGCAGCATGTACTTGGCGTTCAACGCCAAGTTACGTCGGTTATGAGCGCGCCAATTGGACTCCTGTAGCTCCAAAAAATCCATTTCGAGTGCAGGGAGGTCAGGATCCAACAGCATCAGCAGTTCTTTTTCAGCCTAAGTCAGATTTTTGCTCAGCTTCCTCAATTCCAGCCAGAAAATACCTGAAATCACAGAAAAATACACACACTCATAGTAAAGTCCAGAAATATGATTTTTGCTTAAAAACTAATAAAATTCTATTAAAAACTAATTAAAACATACTAAAATCTACATGAAATTACCCCCAAAAAGCGTATAAAATATCCACTCATCACAGCACCAAACTTAAACTGTTGCTTGTCCTCAAGCAACTAGATAAATAAAATAGGATGAGAGAAATTAAGAAGTAATAATATCTAAGAGTTTTAAATGGAGCTCATGTTCTTTTTAGATGAGCGGGGCTTGTAGCTTTTTGTTTCTGAACAGTTTTGGCATCTCCCTTTATCCTTTGAATTTCAGAATGATTGGCATCCATAGGAACTCAGAATTCAGATAGTATTATTGATTCTCCTAGTGTAGTATGTTGATTCTTGAACACAGTTATTTTATGAGTCTTGGCCGTGGCCCTAAGCACTTTGTTTTCCAGTATTACCACCAGATACATAAATGCCACAGACACATGACTAGGTGAACCTTTTTCAGATTGTGACTTAGCTTTGCTAGAGTCCCTAGTCAGAGGTGTCCAGAGCTCTTGAGCACACTCTGTTTGCCTTGGATCACGACTTTAACCACTCAGTCTCAAGTTTGTAACTTGGACCTTCATGCCACAAGCACATGGTTAGGGACAACTTGATTTAGCCGCTTAGGCCTGGATTTAGTTTCCTTGGGCCCTCCTATCCATTGATGCTCAAAGCCTTGGATCCTTTTTACCCTTGCCTTTTGGTTTTAAGGGCTATTGGCTTTTTCTACTGCTCCTTCTTCTTTTTTTTTTTGAATGGACTGCTTTTTCTTGCTTCAAGAATCAATTTCATGATTTTTCAGATCATCAATAATATTTTTCGTGTTCCTCATTCTTTCAGGAGCTAATATTCATCAAATTCAAAGTACAAGTTATGCACTGTTCAAGCATTCATTCAGAGAACAAAAAGTATTGCCACCACACATAATAAATTATAATTTTTATTATTAAGAACTCGAAAAATATAGATTACTTCTTTATTCTAAAAAAAATCTACTACTTTATTCATGCCTGATGATGATGAGAAAAATAAATTATAGCTTAATTGGAAATAAAATCAAAATAGATATACTAATTACTACTACTAAATATCTCCTAAGGTAAATTTCTATAATAATACTATCACTAAGTTAAAGCAGAAAAATTAGAACTCAGCAACCTGTTGTTTTGAGGAGTAGATGTTCCTCTAATCTGTGGGGTGCTTTTCACGGATTAATTTTTGGCGCTTTAGCTCCCTTAAATCACGCCCTTGCTCTTCCTGTTCCTTAAGCAGTTTGCAAAGCATGCTACTTTGATTGTTCTGTTCTTCCTTTAGTTGGTCCATAGCTTCTTGCAATTTGGAAATAGAAGCCTCAAGATGTTCCCAATATTCGAATTGAGGCAGTTCTGGGAGGGCTTCCTGTGCTCTCCTCTTGGCTGAATCATCTTGTTGCTGTTGTCTGAGCATTGATATTCCAGTGATTGGCCTCTCAACTAGAATATACTCTGTTATTCCCATCTTCACTCCGGCATCTTTGCAGAGCATAGAAATTAAGCTTGGATAGGCCAATTTGGCGTCCTTGGAATTCCTGTTTGCTATTTTGTATAGCTCACATGAGATCAGTTGATGGACTTCTACCTCTTTTCCCAACATGATGCAGTGAATCATTACTGCTCTTTTAATGGTAACTTCAGAACGGTTGCTGGTGGGCAATATGGAACGCCCAATGAAATCTAGCCAGCCTCTGGCTACTGGTTTTAGATCTTCTCTTTTGAGTTGAATTGGGGTGCCAGTGGTGCTGGTGGTCCACCTGCTTTCAGGGATGCATATATCCTCTAGAATCTTGTCTAGACCTTTATTTACCCGCATCATTCTCCTATTAAAGGAGTCTGGGTCATCTTTCAGTTGAGGAATCTTAAATATCTCCCTAATCTTGTCAGGATGGGTATGAACAATCTTTCCTCTGACTAAGGTCCGATGGTCATAGAGAGCAGCTCCAATTATTCTTTGCCTGTATGTCTGCCATAGATTAGCATAGAACTCCTGAAGTATGTTCCTTCCCACTTTCGTTTCAGGATTGGCCAGAATTTCCCAATTCCTGTTTCGAATTTGCTCTTGGATCTCCGGATATTCATCTTCTTTCAGATCAAATTTGACTTCCGGGATTACTGATCTGTGACTCATTATTTTGTAGCAATGGTCTGAATGTTCTTTAGTTAAGAACTTCCCTTGATTCCAAAGTGGCTTTGGAGCACTCTCTTTCTTGCCCCTTGGGGTGGGTTGTTTTCCTTTAGGGGCCATGATCTTAATGAGTATGTTTTTGTGATCACGGATAACCACACCAAACTTAGAGCTTTGCTTGTCCTCAAGCAAAAGAGAGAAAGGAGAGGGATAGGAGGAGAGCAAGTGTTGCAAGGTGATGATGAGTGGGGCGCCGAACTCAATATATAGGGAGGGGGTGGGAAATTTCGAAAATAAGAAAAGGATAAGATAGAAGATATGATTTAGAAAAGATAGATATGATAAGAAAAAGATATAGTTTAAAAAGAGAAAGATATGAATAATAATTAAAAAGATAGATTTGAATTTTTAATTTTGCAAAAGATTTTAAAAAGATAATTGAGTTTTGAAAACAAACTTTAAAAGAGTTGGATTGGATTGAAAAATAATTTGTCCTTATGGATTAAGATATATTTGAAATTTTTGAAAAAGGGATTTTAGAAATTAGGGTTCTTAGAAAACCAATTTGATTTGAAGGATGACATTTTGAAACATGTTGATGCAAGAAATTATGAATTGAAATATAAAAATTTAGAAAATTTGTAAAGAAAAATGAATTTTACCTCCTCCCCACCATCCTGGCGTTAAACGCCCAAATGCTGCATGTTTCGGGCGTTTAACGCCCAAATGTTGCTTCTCCTGGGCGTTCAACGCCCAGCTAATGCATCTTTCTGGCGTTGAACGCCAGGAAGTCCTTTGTCACTGGGCGTTTTTCTGAACGCCCAGGATGCTGTTAATCTGGCGTTAAACGCCCAGAAGGTGCTTCTTTCTGGCGTTTAGTGCCCAGAAGATGCTCCTTTCTGGCGTTTAACGCCCAGATGGCTACCCTTACTGGCGTTGAACGCCCAGTGGGTGCTTCTTTTGGGCGTTCAACGCCCAAAATGTTTCTTACTGGCCTTTTTTCGCCAGTGAACTTCCAAATTCCCCTTTAACTCTGTGAATCCAATCAATTGCTTTTTTTTACCTTGAAGATATTTTGACCTATACCTGTAAAAATCAACAGAAATAAATAAAATTAAATTTTGTGATTGGCTGGGTTGCCTCCCAGCAAGCGCTTCTTTTATGTCATTAGCTGGACTATTACTGAGCTTTAATTAAGTCTCAATTTTGAGCATTCTTACTCGAAATTGCCTTCAAGATAATGTTTAACTCTTTGTCCATTAACAATGAACTTTTTGTTAGAGTCATTATCCTGAAGCTCTATGTATCCATATGGTGATACGTTTGTGATTACATATGGACCTCTCCACCGGGATTTTAATTTCCCGGGGAATAATTTGAGCCTAGAATTAAATAGCAGAACTTTCTGCCCCGGCTCAAAGACTCTGGATGACAATTTCTTATCATGCCATCTTTTCGCTTTCTCTTTGTAAATCTTTGCATTCTCGAAAGCATTGAGTCTAAATTCCTCTAGCTCATTTAACTGGAGCAATCGTTTTTCTCCAGCTAACTTGGCATCAAGGTTTAGGAATCTGGTTGCCCAGTAAGCCTTGTGTTCCAGTTCCACTGGCAAGTGACATGCCTTTCCATACACAAGTTGGTATGGAGAGGTCCCTATAGGGGTCTTGAATGCTGTTCTGTATGCCCACAGAGCATCATCTAAGCTTCTTGCCCAATCCCTTCTACGGTTAATTACAGTCCGTTCCAGGATTCTTTTGAGTTCTCTATTTGAGACTTCAGCTTGCCCATTAGTTTGTGGATGATATGGAGTAGCTACCCTGTGGCTAACTCCATAACGAACCAGAGCAGAGTAAAGCTGTTTATTGCAGAAATGAGTGCCCCCATCACTGATTAACACTCTAGGGATACCAAATCTGCTGAAGATGTGTTTCTGGAGGAATTTTAACACTGTTTTAGTGTCATTGGTGGGTGTTGCAATAGCCTCCACCCATTTGGATACATAATCCACTGCCACCAGAATATAAGTGTTTGAGTATGATGGTGGGAAGGGTCCCATGAAGTCAATGCCCCATACATCAAACAACTCAATCTCCAAGAACCCTTGTTGAGGCATGGCGTAACTGTGAGGTAGATTGCCAGATCTTTGGCAACTGTCACAATTAAGTACATACACTCGGGAGTCTTTATAGAGAGTAGGCCAGTAGAAGCCACATTGGAGGACTCCATGGCAGTGCCATAGGATCTTCTGTGCTTCTTCCTTAGGCACACATCTACGAATTACTCCGTCTGCACATCTCTTAAAGAGATACGGCTCATCCCAAAGATAATACTTTGCATCCGTGATCAGCTTCTTTATTTGCTGTCTACTGTACTCTTTGGGTATAAATCTCACTGCCTTGTAGTTTGCAATGTCTGCAAACCATGGCACTTCCTGGATGGCAAAGAGTTGCTCATCCGGAAAGGTTTCAGAGATCTCAGTGGGAGGGAGGGACGCCCCTTCCACTGGTTCTATTCGGGACAGGTGATCTGCTACTTGATTCTCTGTTCCTTTTCTGTCTCTTATTTCTATATCAAACTCTTGCAGAAGCAGCACCCATCTTATAAGTCTGGGTTTTGAATCCTGCTTTGTGAGTAGATATTTAAGAGCAGCATGATCTGTATACACAATCACTTTTGATCCTACTAAATAGGATCTGAATTTGTCACTGGCGTAAACCACTGCAAGTAGCTCTTTTTCTGTGGTTGTGTAATTCTTCTGTGCGTCATTTAAAACACGGCTGGCATAGTAAATGACGTGCAGAAGCTTGTCATGCCTTTGTCCCAACACTGCACCAATGGCATGGTCACTGGCATCACACATTAATTCAAATGGTAATGTCCAGTCTGGTGCAGAGATGATTGATGCTGTAACCAATTTAGCTTTCAGAGTCTCAAATGCTTGCAGACACTCTTTGTCAAAGATAAATGGCGTGTCAGCAGCTAGCAGGTTGGTCAGAGGTTTGACAATTTTTGAAAAATCCTTTATAAATCTCCTGTAGAATCCTGCATGCCCCAGAAAGCTTCTGATTGCCTTAACATTGGCAGGTGGTGGTAGTTTTTCAATTACCTCTACCTTAGCTTGATCCACCTCTATCCCCTTGTTTGAGATTTTGTGCCCAAGGACAATTCCTTCAGTCACCATAAAGTGACACTTCTCCCAGTTTAAAACCAGGTTAGTCTCTTGGCATCTTTTTAGAACAAGTGCTAAATGGTTAAGGCAGGAGCTGAATGAGTCTCCAAACACTGAAAAGTCATCCATGAAGACTTCCAGAAATTTTTCCACCATATCAGAGAAAATTGAGAGCATGCACCTCTGAAAGGTTGCAGGTGCATTGCACAGGCCAAATGGCATCCTTCTGTATGCAAATACTCCAGATGGGCATGTGAATGCCGTTTTCTCCTGATCCTGGGGATCTACTGCAATTTGATTATAACCTGAATATCCATCCAGAAAGCAGTAGTATTCATGAACTGCTAGTCTTTCTAGCATCTGGTCTATGAATGGTAAAGGAAAATGATCCTTTCTGGTGGCTGTATTGAGCCTTCTGTAATCAATGCACATACGCCACCCAGTAACTGTTTGATGAGCGGATAATTTATACGCTTTTTGGCATTGTTTTTAGGTAGTTTTTAGTAAGTTCAAGCTACTTTTAGGAATGTTTTCCTTAGTTTTTATGTTAAATTCACATTTCTGGACTTTACTATGATTTTGTGTGTTTTTCTGTGATTTCAGGTAAATTCTGGCTGAAATTGAGGGATTTGAGCAAAACTCTGAAAAAGGCTGACAAAAGGACTGCTGATGCTGTTGGAATCTGACCTCCCTACACTCGAAATAGATTTTCTGGAGCTACAGAACTCCAATTGGCGCGCTCTCAACGGCGTTGGAAAGTAGACATCCAGGGCTTTCCAGCAATATATAATAGTCTATACTTTATTCGAAGAATGACGACGTAACTTGGCGTTGAACGCCAAGTACATGCTGCTGTCTGGAGTTAAACGCCAGAAAAACGTCATGATCCGGAGTTGAACGCCCAAAACACGTCATAACTCGGAGTTCAACTCCAAGAGAAGCCTCAGCTCGTGGATTGATCAAGCTCAGCCCAAGCATACACCAAGTGGGCCCCGGAAGTGGATTTATGCATCAATTACTTACTCATGTAAACCCTAGGAGCTAGTTTATTATAAATAGGATGATTTACTAATGTATTAGACATCTTTGGTCTCAGTTTTGTTTTATTCTTCATCCTAGGAGACTATTGATCACGTAAAGGGGGCTGGCCATTTGGCCATGCCTGAACCTCTTTCACTTATGTATTTTCAACGGTGGAGTTTCTGCACACCATAGATTAAGGGTGTGGAGCTCTGCTGTACCTCAAGTGTTAATGAAATTCTACTTTCTTTTATTCAATTCCTCTTTTATTCTTATTCCAAGATATTCATTCGTACCCAAGAACATGATGAATGTGATGAGTTAGATAACCCTCATTATTATTCTCACTTATGAACGCGCGTGATTGACAACCACTTCCGTTCTACATGCAACAAAGCTTGAATGTGTATCTCTTAGAATCCCCAACAGAATCTTCGTTGTATAAGCTAGATAGATGGCGGCATTTATGAGGATCCGGAAAGTTCAACCTTGTCTGTGGTATTCCGAGTAGGATCCTGGGAATCCGGAAAGTCTAACCTTGTCTGTGGTATTCCGAGTAGGATTCCGGTAATGAATGACTGTGACGTGCTTCAAACTTGCAAGTGCTGGGCGTTAGTGACAGACGCAAAAGAATCAAGGGATTCTATTCCAGTAGGCGCGGGAACCAACCAGTGATTAGCCGTACTGTGACAGAGTGCGTGAGCATTAGTTTTCACTGCGAGGATGGGATGTAGCCATCAACCATGGGTGATGCCTCCAGATGATTAGCTGTGCGAGTGACAGCCGCATAGGATATTTTCCCGAGAGGATTGAAAGTAGCCACCGCTGATGGTGAACCCCTATACACAGCTTGCCATGGAAAGGAGTAAGAAGGATTGAGTAGAAGCAGTAGGAGAGCAGGCGTCCTTGAGCCATACAGCATCTCCATCCACTTATCTGAAATTCTCACCAATGAATCGGCATAAGTACTCTATCCCTTTTATTATTCCTTTTTATTTATTATTTATTCCAATAATCACAATTACCCTTTAATCTCCCTAACTGAGATTTGCAAGGTGACCATAGCTTGCTTCATACCAACAATCTCTGTGGATTCGACCCTTACTCACGTAAGGTTATTACTTGGACGACCCAGTACACTTGCTGGTTAGTTGAACGGAGTTGTGAATTCAGCTGCTGCCCCTTAGAAGCCTTCATCTCAAAATAATTAGAACATAGATCACAATTTCGTCCACCAAGTTTTTGGCGCCGTTGCCGGGGATTGTTCGAGTATGGACAACTGACGGTTCATCTTGTTGCTCAGATTAGGTCATTTTCTTTTCAAAAATCTTTTTCAAAATTTTTCTTTTATTTTTCGTTTTTCTAAACTTTATTTTCGAAAAAATTAATAAAAATTCAAAAAATTTCATAAAATCATAAAAATAAAAAAATATTTTGTGTTTCTTGTTTGAGTCTTGAGTCAATTTTTAAGTTTGGTGTCAATTGCATGCTTTAAAAATTTTTCTTGCATTTTTTCGAAAATCCCATGCATTCATAGTGTTCTTCATGATCTTCAAGTTGTTCTTGATAAGTCCTCTTGTTTGATCTTGATGTTTTCTTGTTTTGTGTTGTTTGTTGTTTTTCATATGCATTTTTCGTTTGTTAGAGTCCATACATTAAAGATTTCTAAGTTTGGTGTCTTGCATGTTTTCTTTGCATAAAATTTTTTTTCAAAATTGTGTTCTTGATGTTCATCATGATCTTCAAAGTGTTCTTGGTGTTCATCTTGACATTCATAGTGTTCTTGCATGCATCTTGTATTTTGATCCAAAATTTTCATGTTTTGGGTCATTTTTGTGTTTTTCTCTCTCATCATTAAAAATTCAAAAATAAAAAAAAATATATATCTATTCCTTATTTCCCTCCAAATTTTTGAAATTTTGGGTTGACTTGGTCAAAAATTTTCAAAATTAGTTGTTTCTTACAAGTCAAGTCAAAATTTCAATTTTAAAAATCTTATCTTTTCAAAATCTTTTTCAAAAATCATATCTTTCTCATTTTTTTTATATTTCTCGAAAATTTCAAAATTATTTTTCAAAATATTTTCAAAATCTTTTTCTTATCTTTATATCATATTTTCGAAAATTAGCTAATAATTAATGTGATTGGTTCAAAAATTTGAAGTTTGTTACTTTCTTGTTAAGAAAGGTTCAATCTTTAAGTTCTAGAACCTTATCTTGTAGTTTCTTGTTAGTTAAGTAATTTTAAAATTAAATCTTTTTCAAAATATCTTTTTCTTAAAAAAAACTTTTTATCTTTTTATCTTGTCTTTTTCAAAAACTTTATCTTTTTCAAAATTTGATTTCAAAATATCTTAACTAACTTCTTATCTTCTTATCTTTTTCAAAATTTGATTTCTAATCTTTTTCAATCAACTAACTAACTTTTTGTTTGTTTCTTATCTTTTTCAAAACCACCTAACTACTTTTCCCTCTCCTATTTTCGAAAATATCTCTCTCTTTTTCAAAAATTTTTTTTAATTAATTAATTGTTCCATGTTTTAATTTTAATTACATTTTATCTCTAATTTTCGAAAATTACTAACTCCTTTTTCAAAATTATTTTCGAATTCTCCCTCCTCTTCTCTTCTTCTATTTAATTATTTAATTACTAACACTTCTCTTCACCTCTCTTCATCCAAAAATCCGAACCCTCTTCATTCCTCTACCCCCTTTCTTTCTTTTCTTTTTTTTTTCTACTAACATAAAGGGATCTCTATACTGTGACATAGAGGATTCCTCTTTCTTTTCTTGTTTCTTCTCCTTCATATGAGCAGGAACAGGGAAAAAGGCACTCTTGTTGAAGTTGATCCAGAACCTGAAAGGACTCTGAAGAGAAAATTAAGAGAAGCTAAATTACAACAATCCAGAAGAGACCTTCTAGAAATTTTCGAACAAGAGAAAGAGATGGCAGCTGAAAATAATAATAATAATGCAAGGAGAATGCTTGGTGACTTCACTAAAGCCAACGTCCAAGTTTGATGGAAGAAGCATCTCCATTCCTGCCATTGGAGCCAATAACTTTGAGCTGAAACCTCAGCTAGTTGCTTTAATGCAACAAAACTGCAAGTTTTATGGACTTCCATCTGAAGATCCTTACCAGTTTTTAACTGAGTTCTTGCAGATCTGTGAGACTGTAAAGACGAATGGAGTTGATCCTGAAGTCTACAGACTCATGCTTTTCCCTTTTGCTGTAAGAGACAGAGCTAGAGTATGGTTGGATTCACAACCTAAGGATAGCCTGGACTCTTGGGATAAGCTGGTCACTGCCTTCTTAGACAAATTCTTTCCTCCTCAAAAGCTGAGCAAGCTAAGAGTGGATGTTCAAACCTTCAAACAAAAAGATGGTGAATCCCTCTATGAAGCTTGGGAAAGATACAAGCAGCTGACCAAGAGATGTCCATCTGATATGTTCTCAAAATGGACCATATTAGATATATTCTATTATGGCCTCTCTGAATTTTCGAAAATGTCATTGGACCATTCTGCAGGTGGATCTATTCACCTGAAGAAAACGCCTGAAGAGGCTCAAGAACTCATTGACTTGGTTGCAAATAACCAGTTCATGTACACTTCTGAGAGGAATTCTGTGAATAATGGGGTACCTCAGAAGAAAGGAGTTCTTGAAATTGATGCTCTGAATGCCATATTGGCTCAGAACAAAATGTTGACTCAACAGGTCAACATAATCTCTCAAAATCTGAATGGATTGCAACATGCATCCAACAGTACTAGAGAGGCAGCTTCTGAAGAAGCTTATGATCCTGAGAACCCTGCCATGGCAGAGGTTAATTACATGGGTGAACCTTATGGAAACACCTATAACTCATCATGGAGAAATCATCCAAATTTCTCCTGGAAGGATCAGCAAAAGCCTCAACAAGGCTTTAACAATGGTGGACGCAATAGGCTGAACAATAGTAAGCCATATCCATCATCTTCTCAGCAACAGACAGAGAACTCTGAACAAACAGTCTAATTTAGCTAATATAGTCTCTGATCTGTCAAAGGCCACTTTCAGTTTCATGAATGAAACAAGATCCTCCATTAGAAATCTGGAGGCACAAGTGGGCCAGCTGAGTAAGAAAGTTATTGAAACTCCTCCCAGTATTCTCCCAGCAATACAGAAGAAAATCCAAAAGGAGAGTGCAAGGCCATTGATGTGATCAATGTGACCGAATGCACAAGGGAGGAGGGGGACGAAAATCCTAGTGAGGAAGACCTCCTGGGACGCCCCTCAAGCAAGAAGGAGTTTCCTATCAATGATCCTGAGGAATCTGAGGCTCATCTAGAGACCATAGAGATTCCTTTAAATCTCCTTCTGCCATTCATGAGCTCTGAAGAATATTCATCCTCTGAAGAGAATGAAGATGTGACTGGAGAGCAAGTTGCTCAATACTTAGGAGCTATCATGAAGCTGAATGCCAAGCTGTTTGGTAATGAGACTTGGGAAAGTGAACCTCCCTTGCTCATTAGTGAACTAGATACTTGGATTCAGAGAACTCTACCTCAAAAGAAACAAGATCCTGGCAAGTTCTTAATACCTTGCACCATTGGCACCATGAGCTTTGAAAAAGCTCTATGTGATCTTGGGTCAGGGATAAATCTTATGCCACTCTCTGTAATGGAGAAGCTAGGGATCATTGAGGTACAACCTGCCTTGTTCTCATTACAATTGGCAGATATGTCCATAAGACAAGCTTATGGAATAGTGGAGGACGTGCGTGAAAGGGTTGAAGGCCTTTACATCCCTACTGATTTCATAATCCTAGACACTAGGAAGGAAGATGATGAATGCATCATCCTAGGAAGACCTTTCCTAGCCACAGCAGGAGCTGTGATAGATGTCAACAGAGGTGAGTTAGTCCTTCAATTGAATGGGAACTACCTTGTGTTTCAGGCACATGGCCATCCCTCTGTGACAAAAGAGAGTAAGCATGAAGAGCTTCTCTCAGTTCAGAGTCAAGAAGAACCCACACAGTCAAACTCTAAGTTTGGTGTTGTGAGGCCACAACCAAACTCTAAGTTTGGTGTTCAAACCCCATATCCAAACTCTAAGTTTGGTGTTGGGACCACACACTAAATTGACCTGATCACCATGTGGCTCCATGAGAGCCACTGTCAAGCTATTGACATTAAAGAAGCGCTTGTTGGGAGGCAACCCAATTTTATTTATCTAATTTTATTTTATTTTGTTTCTTTGTTATTTTTGTGTTTTATTAGGTACATGATCATGAGGAGTCACGAAAAAAATCAAAAAAATTAAAAATAGAGTCAAAAACAAAAGAAAAAAAATTTTCGCCCTGGAGGTAGCGCAGACTGGCGTTCAACGCTAGTAAGGTGCATCTGGCCGGCGTTCAACGCCAGAACAGAGCACCATTCTGGCGCTGAACGCCCAAAACAAGCAACAACCTGGCGTTAAATGCCAGGATGGTGCACAGAGAGGACAAACTGGCGCTGAACGCCAGGAACAAGCATGAAACTGGCGTTCAACGCCAGAAACATGCATTACATGGGCGTTGAACGCCCAGAACATGCACCAATGGGCGTTTGAACGCCAGAATAATGCATGAAGGCAGTTTACATGCCTATATGGTGAAGGAATGGTATTTGTTTTCACCTCAGGATCTGTGGATCCCACAGGATCCTCACCTCAGGATCTGTGGACCCCACAGGATCCCCACCTACCATATTCCCACCTTACCTCCTAATCCTAATTTTTGTGATGTGAATACCCCATGTCACAATTCCCAATATTCTTCATCAATCACCTCAATTCCTCTTCCCAATTTCCCCATTCACCATTCACATCAACCTCCCCTTCCCCATAAACCTCACCTACCCTCATAAAATTCAAATTCAATTTCCCACCCATTCCCACCCAAAATGGCCGAACTCCCACCCTCCCTCTCCCTATAAATAACCTCCCATTCTTCTTCATTTTCACACAACAATAACCCCTTCTTCTACCACATAGCCGAACCTACTTCTCTCCCTCTTCACCATATTCTCTTCTTCTTCTTCTACTTTTCTTTTCTTTCTTGCTCGAGGACGAGCAAATTTTAAGTTTGGTGTGGTAAAAGCATAAGCTTTTTTCTGTTTTTCCATTACCAATGGCACCTAAGGCCGGAGTTTCCTCAAGAAAAGGGAAAGGGAAAGCAAAAGCTTCCACCTCCGAGTCATGGGAGATGGAAAGATTCATCTCCAAGAGCCATCAAGACCACTTCTATGATGTTGTGGCAAAGAAGAAGGTGATCCCCGAGGTCCCTTTCAAGCTCAAGAAGAGTGAGTATCCGGAAATCCGACATGAAATCCAAAGAAGAGGTTGGGAAGTCATAACCAACCCCATGCAACAAGTTGGAATATTGATGGTTCAAGAGTTCTATGCTAATGCATGGATCACTAGGAACCATGATCAAAGTATGAACCCGAATCCAAAGAACTATCTCACAATGGTTCGGGGGAAATACTTAGATTTCAGTCCGGAAAATGTGAGGTTAGCGTTTCACTTACCCATGATGCAAGGTGATGAACGCCCCTACACAAGAAGGGTCAACTTTAATCAAAGGTTGGACCAAGTCCTAATGGACATTTGTGTGGAAGGCGCCCAATGGAGAATAGACTCCAAAGGCAAGCCAGTCCAACTAAGAAGACTGGACCTCAAGCCTGTAGCTAGAGGATGGTTGGAGTTCATCCAAAGATCCATCATCCCTACAAGCAACCGATCTGAAGTTACTGTGGATCGGGCCATCATGATTCATAGCATCATGATTGGAGAGGAAGTAGAAGTTCATGAAGTCATCTCCAATGAACTCTACAAAATAGCTGACAAGCCTTCACACATGGCATGGCTAGCCTTCCCCCACCTTATATGCCATCTATGTTACTCAGCTGGAGTCATCATAGATGGAGATGTCTCCATTGAAGAAGACAAGCCCATCACCAAGAAAAGGATGGAGCAAACAAGAGAAGTTCCTCACGGCCCTCAAGAAGAACATGAGGAAGTTCATCATCAACAATGCCTCAAGGAATGCACTTTCCTCCCAACAACTATTGGGAGCAACTCAACACCTCCTTAGAAGATTTGAACCATAATGTTGAACAACTAAGGGTGGAACATCATGAACACTCCATCATTCTCCAAGAAATAAGAGAAGATCAAAGAGCAATGAGGGAGGAGCAACAAAGGCAAGGAAGGGACATAGAAGAGCTTAAGAACATCATTGGTCCTTCAAGAAGAAGACGCCACTAAAGGTGGATTCATTCCTTGTTCTTTATTTCTTTCTGTTTTCGGGTTTTAATTATTATGTTTATCTATGTTTTGTGTCTTTATTTCATGATCATTAGTATGTAACCATGCCTTTAAGCTATGAATAAATTCCATTAAATCCTTCACCTCTCTTAAATGAAAAATGTTTTAATTCAAAAGAACAAGAAGTACACAAATTTCGAAAATAGCTATTGAATTTAGTTTAATTATATTGATGTGGTGACAATACTTTTTGTTTTCTGAATGAATGCTTGAACAGTGCATATGTCTTTTGATATTGTTGTTTATGAGTGTTAAAATTGTTGGCTCTTGAAAGAATGATGAACAAAGAGAAATGTTATTGATGATCTGAAAAATCATGAAATTGATTCTTGAAGCAAGAAAAAGCAGTGAAAAAGAAGAAGCATTCGAAAAAAAAATGGAGCTAAAAAGAGTATATAGAAAAAGAAGGAGCAGTAGAAAAGCCAATAGCCCTTAAACCAAAAGGCAAGGGTAAAAAGGATCCAAGGCTTTGAGCATCAATGGATAGGAGGGCCTAAGGAAATTAAATCCAGGCCTAAGCGGCTAAATCAAGCTGTCCCTAACCATGTGCTTGTGTCATGAAGGTCCAAGTGAAAAGCTTGAGACTGAGTGGTTAAAGTCGTGATCCAAAGCAAAAGAGAGTGCTTAAGAGCTCTGGACACCACTGACTGGGGACTTTAGCAAAGCTAAGTCACAATCTGAAAAGGTTCACCCAGTTACGTGTCTGTGGCATTTATGTATCTGGTGGTAATACTGGAAAACAAAGTGCTTAGGGCCACGGCCAAGACTCATAAGTAGCTGTGTTCAAGAATCAACATGCTTAACTAGGAAAGTCAATAACACTATCTGAAATTCTAAGTTCCTAGAGAAGCCAATCATTCATAAACTTCAAAGGAAAAAGTGAGATGCCAAAACTGTTCAGAAGCAAAAAGCTACAAGTCCCGCTCATCTAATTATAATTAATATTCATTGATATTTTGAAATTTATATTATATTCTCTTCTTTTTATCCTAATTGATTTTCAGTTGCTTGGGGACAAGCAACAATTTAAGTTTGGTGTTGTGATGAGCGGATAATTTATACGCTTTTTGGCATTGTTTTTAGGTAGTTTTTAGTAAGTTCAAGCTACTTTTAGGAATGTTTTCCTTAGTTTTTATGTTAAATTCACATTTCTGGACTTTACTATGAGTTTGTGTGTTTTTCTGTGATTTCAGGTAAATTCTGGCTGAAATTGAGGGATTTGAGCAAAACTCTGAAAAAGGCTGACAAAAGGACTGCTGATGCTGTTGGAATCTGACCTCCCTGCACTCGAAATGGATTTTCTGGAGCTACAGAACTCCAATTGGCGCGCTCTCAACGGCGTTGGAAAGTAGACATCCAGGGCTTTCCAGCAATATATAATAGTCTATACTTTATTCGAAGAATGACGACGTAACTTGGCGTTGAACGCCAAGTACATGCTGCTGTCTGGAGTTAAACGCCAGAAAAACGTCATGATCCGGAGTTGAACGCCCAAAACACGTCATAACTCGGAGTTCAACTCCAAGAGAAGCCTCAGCTCGTGGATTGATCAAGCTCAGCCCAAGCATACACCAAGTGGGCCCCGGAAGTGGATTTATGCATCAATTACTTACTCATGTAAACCCTAGGAGCTAGTTTATTATAAATAGGATGATTTACTAATGTATTAGACATCTTTGGTCTCAGTTTTGTTTTATTCTTCATCCTAGGAGACTATTGATCACGTAAAGGGGGCTGGCCATTCGGCCATGCCTGAACCTCTTTCACTTATGTATTTTCAACGGTGGAGTTTCTGCACACCATAAATTAAGGGTGTGGAGCTCTGCTGTACCTCAAGTGTTAATGAAATTCTACTTTCTTTTATTCAATTCCTCTTTTATTCTTATTCCAAGATATTCATTCGTACCCAAGAACATGATGAATGTGATGAGTTAGATAACCTTCATTATTATTCTCACTTATGAACGCGCGTGATTGACAACCACTTCCGTCCTACATGCAACAAAGCATGAATGTGTATCTCTTAGATTCCCCAACAGAATCTTCGTGGTATAAGCTAGATAGATGGCGGCATTTATGAGGATCCAAAAAGTTCAACCTTGTCTGTGGTATTCCGAGTAGGATCCTGGGAATCCGGAAAGTCTAACCTTGTCTGTGGTATTCCGAGTAGGATTCCGGTAATGAATGACTGTGACGTGCTTCAAACTTGCAAGTGCTGGGCGTTAGTGACAGACGCAAAAGAATCAAGGGATTCTATTCCAGTAGGCGCGGGAACCAACCAGTGATTAGCCGTACTGTGACAGAGTGCGTGAGCATTAGTTTTCACTGCGAGGATGGGATGTAGCCATCAACCATGGGTGATGCCTCCAGATGATTAGCTGTGCGAGTGACAGCCGCATAGGATATTTTCCCGAGAGGATTGAAAGTAGCCACCGCTGATGGTGAACCCCTATACACAGCTTGCCATGGAAAGGAGTAAGAAGGATTGAGTAGAAGCAGTAGGAGAGCAGGCGTCCTTGAGCCATACAGCATCTCCATCCACTTATCTGAAATTCTCACCAATGAATCGGCATAAGTACTCTATCCCTTTTATTATTCCTTTTTATTTATTATTTATTCCAATAATCACAATTACCCTTTAATCTCCCTAACTGAGATTTGCAAGGTGACCATAGCTTGCTTCATACCAACAATCTCTGTGGATTCGACCCTTACTCACGTAAGGTTATTACTTGGACGACCCAGTACACTTGCTGGTTAGTTGAACGGAGTTGTGAATTCTGCTGCTGCCCCTTAGAAGCCTTCATCTCAAAATAATTAGAACATGGATCACAATTTCGTCCACCATTGTTCTTGTAGGAACCAGTTTGAACGCCAGAACCATGCTCCCTTTGGGCGTTCAATGCTGGATTCATGCTTGTTTCTGGCGTTGAACGCCAGGAATGAGCATGGTCTGGGCGTTCAGCACCAGCTTTATTCCTCTCTGGGCTCTGACTGTCCTCAGAAGGATTTTGAGTAGCCATTTGTTCATTTCTTGGTTTCCTGCTACTTTGAAGTGGGGTATTTAATGTTTTCCCACTTCTTAATTGAACTGCTTGACATTCTTCTGCTATTTGTTTTGACAGTTGCTTTTCTGTCTGTTTTAATTGTACTTCCATATTCTTGTTAGCCATTCTTGTTTCCTGTAATATTTCCTTGAATTCGGCTAGCTGCTGAGTTAGAAAGTCTAATTGCTGATTGAATTCATTAGCCTGATCCACCGGACTGAGCTCAGCAGTTAGTGTTTTAGCTTCTTCTTTCATGGAAGATTCACTGCTTAGGTACAAATGTTGATTCCTGGCAACTGTATCAATAAGCTCTTGAGCTTCTTCAATTGTTTTTCTCATATGTATAGATCCACCAGCTGAGTGGTCTAGAGAAATCTGAGCTTTTTCTGTAAGCCCATAGTAGAAGATGTCTAATTGCACCCATTCTGAAAACATTTCAGAGGGGCATTTTCTTAGCATTTCTCTGTATCTCTCCCAGGCATCATAAAGAGATTCATTATCTCCTTGTTTGAAGCCTTGGATGCTTAGCCTTAGCTGTGTCATCCGTTTTGGAGGGAAATAGTGATTCAGGAATTTTTCTGACAGCTGCTTCCATGTTTTTATGCTGTTCTTAGGCTGGTTATTTAACCACCTCTTAGCTTGATCTTTTACAGCAAATGGAAACAGTAATAATCTGTAGATATCCTGATCCACTTCCTTATCATGTACTGTGTCAGCAATTTGCAAAAATTGTGCCAGAAACTCTGTAGGTTCTTCATGTGGAAGACCAGAATACTGACAGTTTTGCTGCACCATGATAATGAGCTGAGGATTCAACTCAAAGCTACTAACTCCAATGGAGGGTATACAGATACTACTCCCATATGAAGCAGTAGTGGGATTAGCATATGACCCCAGAGTCCTCTTGGACTGTTCATTCCTACTTGCTTCCATGATGGAATACAAGGGATAATATATATGTTGATTTTTTTTAAATTAAAATAAAAAAACGAAATAGATAAAAGAAATTGGAAATATTTTGAAATTGAAATTTGAATTTTTATATAAAATTTTCGAAAAATGAAGTTCAAAATTAGTTAGAAAGTATAAAATTTTTTTGAATTTTGAATTTTATGATGAAAGAGAAAAACACACAAAAGACACAAGACTTAAAATTTTTAGATCTAATGCTCCTTATTTTCGAAAATTTTTGGAGGGAAAACACCAAGGAACATCAAACTTGAAAATTTTAAGATCAAGACACAAGAAAAGCTCAAGAACACCTTGAAGATTCACAAGAACGCCAAGAACAAAAGGAAGAACACCAAACTTAAGATTTTTAGAAAACTTTAATAAAATTTTCGAAAATTATAAAAAGATTAACAAGAAAACACCAAACTTAAAGTTTGGCACAAGATTCAATCAAAGAAAAATTATTTTTGAAAAAGATTCCAAAGCGTATACCCAATTATCAAGAATATAAACCAATACTCTAGCCAATTGGGAGTAAATGTAACACTTGTTCTGAATATTCCAATTAATGCTTTAAAAAGAACACAAGTGAAACAAGAAAAGACACAAAGCAAGAAAAACTTGAGATCAAACAAGAAAATAAACAAGAACAACTTGAAGATCAATGAAGAACAAAGAACACAAGTCGAAAATTTTAAAATAAAATATAAAATATGCAACTGACACCAAACTTAGAACAAGACACTAAACTCACGAAAATTAGCAATTAATTAAGAAAAATAATAAATTTTGAAAAGGAATTTTTGAAAAGAAACTATCCTATCAAGATTTAATGACTCTATAACAATAAAAATAAATTATTCCTAATCTAAGAAATAAAATAAGCCTTCAATTGTTCAAACTCGAATAATCTCCGGCAACGGCGCCAAAAATTTGGTGCACGAATTTGCAATCTAACTCTTTGGCAATTCGCACAACTAACCAGCAAGTGCACTGGGTCGTCCAAGTAATACCTTACGTGAGTAAGGGTCGATCCCACGGAGATTATTGGTTTGAAGCAAGCGATGTTTATTTTATTATTCTTAGTCAAGATATTAATTAAAATTATCAGTTGGAATTATTAGATTGGAAAAATAAAAGAGAATAATAGCGTTACTTATTGTGCAGTAATGAGAAATATGTTGGAGTTTTGGAGATGCTTTGTCCTTTGAACTTCAACTCTTCCTTGAAATCCTCTTCCCACATGCAAGGTCCCTTCCATGGCAAGCTCTATGTAGGGTGTCACCGTTGTCAATGGCTACCTCCCATCCTCTCAGTGAAAACGTTCCTATGCTCTGTCACAGCACGGCTAATCATCTGTCGGTTCTCAATCAGGTTGGAATAGAATCCATTGATTCTTTTGCGTCTATCACTAACGCCCAGCCTTCAGGAGTTTGAAGCTCGTCACAGTCATTCAATCCCAAAATCCTTTTCGGAATACCACGGACAAGGTTTAGACTTTCCGGATTCTCATGAATGCCGCCATCAATCCGGCTTATACCACGAAGATTCTGATTAAGGAATCTAAGAGATACTCATTCAATCCGATGTAGAACGGAGGTGGTTGTCAGGCACACGTTCATGGATTGAGGAAGGTGATGAGTGTCACGGATCATCACCTTCTCCATAATTAAGCGCGAATGAACATCTTAGATAAGAACAAGCGTGTTTGAATGGAAAAACAAAGTAATTGTATTAATTCATCGAGACGCTGCAGAGCTCCTCACCCCCAACAATGGAGTTTAGAGACTCATGCCGTCAAAAAGTATGTAATTTAGATTTGAAAATGTCATGAGGTACAATATGAAATTACAGAAAAATACACACACTCATAGTAAAGTCCAGAAATATGATTTTTGCTTAAAAACTAATAAAATTCTATTAAAAACTAATTAAAACATACTAAAATCTACATGGAATTACCCCTAAAAAGCGTATAAAATATCCGCTCATCAAAATGTTTTCTACAATGGATGTATTCAAACAAGCTCTGAAAGACTATTTTGTTTATGAAGGTAAGGATGTTATATACATTAAGAATGAGAAGCAAAGAGTAAGGGCTGCATGTGCTGGAGAATCTTGTCCGTGGTTGATATTGACTTCTTGGAATAGTGCCAATAGGTGCTATCAAGTGAAAACTCTATTTAATGTGCATAACTGTGGAAGAGACTTTGGAAGCAACTTAGCTGACAGGGCCTGGGTTACATCCAAATTGGTGAAGAGGCTTCTAACACAGTCTGATATGAAGCCAAAACAGGCTATGGAACACATGGTTGAGGAATACAATGTCCATGTCAGTACAAAGATGATTAGCAGGGCATTGAAAGCTACACGGGAGGTTGTATTAGGCAATGAGAGAGCTCAGTATGGGAAAATTCAGGATTACCTGATTGAGTTACATAGAAGTAACCCTGGTTCAACAGCACTGATGGAGGTTATTCCTCAGCCTGAATCTCTCCCTCTGTTTGATCGGTTGTACATATGCATGGAAGCCTGTAAGAAGGGGTTCAAAGAGGGGTGCATGCCTTTAATTGGATTAGACGGATGCTTTTTAAAAGGATATTATGGTGGACAACTATTAAGTGCAGTGGGTCAAGATGCCAACAACCACTTTTATGTGGTGGCCTTTGCAGTGGTACCGAATGAGTACAAGGACACTTGGAAGTGGTTCCCGACTCTGTTGGCCGAAGACTTGGGAGCTGTTGGACAACATGGGTGGAACTTTATCTCAGATCAACAAAAGGTAATATTTATTGACTTAATTTTCCATTATATGTACTTCTATTGACTTAGATTCGTTGTTAGAACTTCCAGTTTTTGAGTATGAATTGAATGGCATATTATGTGTTAAGTTGTTTCAACAACTGTACTGTTCCTTAATTATCAATGTATTAACATGGATCTTTCTTTGACTATAGATACTTAATGTTACTTAGCTAGCATGCATACTTGTTAAATTTATGTCATGACATATATGCCATTATCTATCAATATAGGGATGAGATTTAACATATTCATTACATGCAATGGTTCAAATTTTACAAATTCAATACAATAATTCCTGCTTCATTCATCATCAAAAGTGTTGTTCACAACTCAACTTAGTGAAATATCAAAATTCAGCTATCAAATTCCTACACACTTGCTCTAAAGAAGCTTGCAATTACAACCCCACCCAGAAATGCTAACAAATTAAACCCATACCTAATACATCTACTTTCACCCATTTTCAATCTGCAGTAATCTAACTGATCCTCCAAACCAATTAATCTTTCTTCCAACTCATTAACTTTGTTATCCACCACATAACCATGGCCTTCCAATCGATTCTGCTTCTGCTTTGATGCCCCAAATGAAACAGCCTTGTTAGCATCCTCACCACATGAAGATACATAATCATCTAGCCATGCAAAGAAGTTGCAATGCCATTTTTCAGTCTACAAAAATGTTTAACATTTGTTATCATCTGTGGAATAGAAGTTGAAAACAAAAAATTAGCTAAACCCTAAAAAACTACCATGAATTTTGGGCAGCAAAAGAATAGTCTATCTGGATTCTTCACTGTCCCTGACATGAACAATATTGCATGAGAACCACAATAACAAATTGGGGCAACCCATTTCTTCATCCTCGTAGCTCCAGCACTCCCACCAGAATTTAAGCCCCAGCCTGATTCGTCTCTACTTCGTGGATTTGATGATGAACAACGCTCTTCATTACTAATCATGGTCTCCTAGGGTTTGTATTTGGGTTGGGAGAAGAGTGAGAGATTAGCAGCGTCGAATCACTTTCAAACCAATGTGTTTCAGTGGACTAAAAATGAGGGATAGAACGACCCCTTACCATTCCCTAATAGCACATGATCTCAGACCACTAAAACGACGTAGTTTTAGGTCACTAAAGGGGGACAAATTGACCCCTGTCCATTTCCTAATGGCTACGTGGAACTTAACAGACTATTAACCTCTAATTCAGCAACGTTAACTGACACGTAGGCAAGTTTCGTCTGTTTTGGTCAGGGGAGATGACGGAAGGACCGGGAAGTCTCACATAATTATGGGATAGGGACCGATATGTCCCTTTTTTTTGGACAAGGGCCGTGATGTCTATCGAGAAAAAGGACAGGGACCGGGTTGGGTGTTCACTCCTTTGGTTATGCACTTGCTTCGTTATTATCCGAACCTACGTGGCACCCCCAACCCTCCAAAGCCCTATCCCTCTTCAATTTCATTTCTAATTTAACCACCCATCCCTATTCCATGGCAGCAGCTTCCTCCTCCTCTGCCTCCAGGGCCGCTCTTCCGTCCCTTCACACGTTCGCTTCATCCTCGCGCTCTCCTTCCCAACTCTTCCACTTTTTCAAACCATTCTCCCTCAAAAAGTGAGAAGCTCCAAACAATCACAAAACACCTTTGGGGGATGGAGAATACAATGCCATGCCTCTATCAGAGGCCATTCCTCGATTTGGGTTCAATCCCTCAAAAATCGCATTCTGAACCGGTGTCGAACCACAGGCGCCACTGCTCTTTGGAGATCACAAACCCTACGCCGGAGTATGAGACTTTTCCCGAAATGGCTTCAAACCAGTCGTTCGTCCCTGAGATCAGACCTGACGGTCTCCCTCGAGAAGCTTTCATCATTAGCTACACCGAGAAGGTACTTCTCTATTCTTCGCTCTTCAATTCAATTCCATCGTTACTTCATTTTCTCATTCTTCAATTCCTTTGTTCTCCTTGTTGCAGATCATCGAAGAAGAGAAACTTTAGTTGCACAGACAACTTCTCTGTCTCTGGCTATTTTTTTATTCATTTGGATCGGCGATGAGTTTGTGCTTGGTTCTTGATTCTTTTTGTGCGGTTGCATTTTCAGCATTGTTTCAAGTTAAGTTGTTTTACTTTGATGGTCAAATTGAATTCATTGTTTTTTGATCTTTTGGTTTACAAGTAATTTTAATTTTTGTTTTTCTGAAGTAGAAATTGGACATTAATTTTATATAATCCAATGATTCTTCTGGCAAAGATAACTAAAACTTTGTGGCTATGATGATTGAAGATGCAATAACAAGCTGGGGAAGCAATAGGAGGGTTTGAAAAAGAGGAAGAGTTGGGAAGGAGAGCGCAAGGATGAAGCGAAGGTGTGAAGGGACGGAAGAGCGGCCATGGTGGGAGTGGAGGAAGAAGCTACTACTGCTGCCATAGAATAGGGATGAGTGGTTGAAATTAGAAATGGAATTGATGAGGGATATAGTTTTGGATGGTTGGGGGTGCCACGTAGGTTCGGATAATAACGAAGCAAGTGCATAACCAAAGCAGAGTACTTTTGTCACACAGAGGGCAACTTTTGTGGGTACAAGATTAGTTTTGATCTATCATGGGTACATATGTCAGCGTTATCATCTTTTATGGGTACAAATGATCATTTATTCCAAAATAAAACTTAGGATATTTATGAAGCTTTTGACATGGTTCCGTATTCAAGAACAAAAAATATATTTTACCCAAAAAATAATTAAGAAAAAAATTGCCGCTTCTAATTGTTACTCTTGGAGGCACAAACCATTGTCGAACCAACTTAATGACTTAATAGCATTCCTCTATCAATCGTATTATTGTTAATTGAGTGCAGGCTAATGTTCCTTAGGGCATGGAGGGGCAACACAACAAGACGGTGAGAATATTTGTCGGTGGATTGGGGGAATCAGTAACTAAACAAGACCTCCATAGTTTGTTCAGCTCTTTCGGCAATGTCGAAGCAGTCGAAACAATCCGAACCAAAGGTTGCAGTTTCGCCTATCTTGACTTCCTTCCTTCTTCCACCGATGACAAATCTCTTTCCAGGCTTTTTAGCAAGGTTAGTTTTTTCTCTTATTCTTTTAGTTAAAACTTCATTAAATTCAATTGATTATAACAATATGCATTTTCTGTTAAAAACTAAAAAAAATTTTATTGTCTTGGAAGTATAATGGTTGCGTTTGGAAGGGTGGGAAGTTGAAGCTCGAGAAGGCTAAAGAACATTATCTAGTGCGGTTGAAACGAGAATGGGATAAAGATGCTATGTCTAAGATTGAGCATGTTTGTCACAAACCAGTCACTACTGATAAGTTAGAGAAAAAGCCCACAAAAGAGAGTTTAAAGACAAAGCAGCTCCACATTTACTTCCCGAGGTTAAGAAAGCTGACATACTAATATAACATACCTTTATTTATTCATTTAGTCGACACAAGTATGTATTCATTGGTCATTGACGTTGTTAAAAGCCAATATCCAATGAGTCTGGATGGATCAAGCTCCTCTAAATTGAGGATATTGGTAAAGTTACAAATTAAAATAGTGGGGTTCACATATGTTAGACGTTACAAATTCAGTGGTGATTAAGCCTTCACTTTATCACTTTACTAATCTCATTTTAGAGGATCTTTTTTTCAGTTTGGGAACCCTACGTTGAATGAACTCCATCTACTAATATGTTCACTAGTTGTGTTTCAACATGTTTTTTGGATGTTGAACCGTGGCCTTTAAAGGCGTTTGTGTTTTGAATAACCTTTAAACTGTGAAGCTAAAAGGTGTGGATGCCAGTCTTGGGTGGGTATCTAGCATGGCTATGGCTTTGTAGAATGCCATTTTTGCGTATGAAAGTGGTATAACATGGGAAATATTATGTGAAATACTGTAGAGCTTTGTCATGGATTCATGTCTTAATATTTTTGGTTTTTTTTTCAATGTCAAGAATTAAGCTCACAATATTATGGATACAGTTATTTTGGTAATGAATGACACTAAGAAATGATCTGAACTGTTAATTGTCTCCATTTTTATGAGGCCATACTGTAAACATTTATTATGACATGTTTTAACGGTTTTGGCAAGAATAACAAGGCCAACATTTGTGGGAGTGTCTAATTATGCTGTTCTCAGATGGTCTGTTTGTTTGAAGTGTGTCATCTTAGATTATTTAGGATTATTCTTTTCTTTTACATATCTTATAAGTAATTTTGTGATTTTGGTGTCTTGTTTTTGTTCTGTGATGTATATGTGTTTTTTCAGGACTGTCCCTGTATAATATGTAGAGACTTCAGGGAATGTTTGCGACATTTGTAGCCTTGAAGACTCATTGTTGCCTTCTAGGTATTATCATGAGAAGAGAGAGAAAAAAAGAGAAGAGGGGTTGTATATATTTTTATATCATTGTTTTAAATGCTTTTTCATTTAAATTCCTCCTCTATTTTGTTAAAATTTCTGTTAATGTAATATATGTTAGGTTTAACATATCACGTAATAAGGTTTAAAATGGTCAAGAATTTGAGATTAGGAACCTAAAGTGTAATGCACCTTATAAGAAAGTATGCAGTTGAAGATATAAGATGTGAAGAAAAAGGTAAATACGTTAAGGAAAATGTGGGGCAGGTTAATGTGGGGCAGGTTTAGAAAAATGATCTGGTGGGGGCAGGGTCAGTGTAACTGACTTGCTGACTCAGCAGAAGGGTGTGCGTGAGGTGCTGTGGATAATATGCAGCATGGATAAGGCACATTTGTAGGAATATGTGTGTCATTTGGCGGTAGGCTATCATTTGAGCAACAAAAGTTTGGATAAATAAGAACTAACAAACAAAAGAGCCTAGCATGAATGTAGCAAAAATGTGAAATTGACTAATCTATCTCAATTTCTAAGCCAGATAGCTCAAATGTTTACGTGCCTTGCACCATGTACAAGCAAGGCATCTAATCCTATTCCACATGGCTTGCTTGTTGGAATGTCTGTCATAGCCAAATGTGTCAATGCCAATCAATAAGAATTGATCTAAGCCTCTAGGATACACCCAACACTTGCCAAAGATACTAAACAATGCATTCCAAAGAAAGCAAGCCACTGGATAATGTAAAATGAAAAAAAGTGATATTGATTCAGACTTCAACCTGAATATAGCACACATCTGGAGGATTATCCATATATGGCCTTTCAAACCTGAGAAAGGTCATTGTTATCCCTGGATGTGAATAATACACTTTTTTTCCTTCTTTTCTTTGTATCATATAACATTGAAGACCAAAAATTTATTTCAGCAAAATTAAAGAAGAATCTGCAGAAATGCACACACCAAAAAAAAGAAAAAAGAACTCATGTGCAAATGATAAAAAACATGACAAACTCTAATTTGGCCATAGCGTAACATATAAGATACATTACCTTTGTTTACTGTCTTTGTTTCTCCTCTGTTCCAACTGCGACAAAACATAGGTTGAGATAGAGAGAAGGGATGAATGAGGCTGCAATAGAGGAAGAAGAACCTAATGAGGCTCTTCTGTTTACTGTCTTTGACCTGACTACTCACCATATTTTGATTATGGCCTCAACACCACGGAATAAAAAGCACTCCACACCAGAAGCTCCATTGCATCCGGCTCCTACTCTCCTCTGCTTCAATCATGTGCTATATACCCCTGCAATTGCTAAGCCTGCATGCTTCTATTGCTAAATTTTGGCTCAATTTGTATGTTTTTTAAATTTTTTGGATTTTTTTTGTTGATATTTAATTTAAGACTTCCATTTATCTGTGACATATAAATGTGTAACAGTTTTATTATATAGAATGCATTCTTGTCTTTCCCTTATATTCAGTCATGTAAAAAAATGTTAATGCTTAATCATATGGTTTAATTTTCACATGCAACATCTGTACTTATGCAAGTAAAATCTATACCATTCACTGGAACTGGAAAGCACAAATACAGTTTCTAGAATTATTAAAGTTCCTCTTCTCCCTGTGTATTTCTGTGATTGCAAGGAACATTGTAGTCCTTCTAGCACAGAAAGGGAAAAACTACATATTGAAAGGGCATTAGAAATTGGAGGAATGAATGATGAAGAAATTAACATAATGAATATCGTGATGAACAAACTACTTGAAAAAGAAAATGTTTCCAAAAAGAAGAATCTTGAAATAGAGGATTCCTTTGAATCACCTGCACATCTTGATGACTCCGAAGTAAGTAGTTCAACAGATGAAGATGATCTCATTATTAACGTGAACACAAAGAAAAATAAATCGTCCATAATAGGGAGTGAGGAACTTCAAATGATCTTGGAAAATCAGGTTAATTTTCATTGCTGTCATTATTATTATTATTATTATTATTATTATTATTATTATTAGGGCTTACTAGGGAATATATCCTCAATTTTTTACCTCAATTGTTTGGTAAAGTGTGATCTCTCATGTTACATTAAGTGGGACCAAGAAAAAATATGTGATAGAAGATATTGAATGATGAGAGATCACACTTTACCAAACAATTAAGGAAAAAAATTGATAGGATCCACTCCCCTTACAAAAGAAACCGGTTAAGTTATCTCTTATTGTATCACTCCTTATTTTTTTAATCAAAGAATAGATTTATTTATATTGTTTCTAATTGCTGTTTGGATATTCAGGACTCATGGTCCAATAAATCAAAAATTGGTAAGGAAGAAAATGACAAGAGTGAGTCTGATGTGCATAAAGGGCATAAGAGCAATCCCAACAATAAGAGAAAATCACTTCACAAATCGGAAAGGGAAAGCATTGGACATGTGTCTACTACTGCTAAAGGAAAGAATAATGTGCAGACCCTTCCATATGAGGTAGAATCTGGAGTGCAACCTGTTGATTCAGAAGATGATTTTGGCAAACCATCTAAAGTTTCATGGTCTCAGAAATCTTCATGGAAAGAACTACTTGTTAATGGAGGTAATACTGCTTTCAATGCTACTCTCATTTTTCCTACAGAACAAGAAAGACCTGATAGTCCATCCCAATCCATATCTATAAACGACAAAATTGAAAACATGGAAGGGAATGAACACCTAGAGAGTGAATCCACCGATATAGAATTGACAAAAGGGGCTCACTGAAGATAATCATACCAACACATCAGCATTAAGAAAGCATGCTGAAGCTCAGCCTGCTGACAATAATGTGGAGTTGAACAAGACCGGTTGAGGTGCATCATGGCAATGGAAGCAATCATGGACACAACTGGTTACTGGAGACAACAGTTCATTTAGCATTTTATAGATTTTGGTAGGCATTACATTCTCAGAGCCAATGACCAAGGGGTCTACCGTGGACCCTGCAAATTCCAACAATCCCAAGCATAATAATGTAGGTAGGGATGCCATTAATGAAGTTGTTACTAGTGATGGGCGTATACCAGAAAAGAGTCAACATGATGGTGGTGGTGCTAATGATACTGCATATGAGGAAAAGAGTGAGACAAGAGAAAAGGAAGGATCGTCTGAAGAAACAGTACAAAAAGAGAGATACACTGCGAGGGTTGAAGTAGGCGAAACTTGCACATTCATGAGAAGTTGTTCTTCTTTAAAAGAATGGGCGAAGGCTAAGGCTGCTTTAAGTGGATCACTCAAAAGGAAATGTCCCAACTCCTGAGAACCAGTAAAGAAGCATGAATAATACTGTCGTGTATTTTTAATTTGTTGTTTTTCTTGGCTTATGCATAGCAAAATGAGGGAAATTAATTTTCAGATACTGCGAAATGATTGATTTATGTTTGATTGGACAATGCTGTAGGGACTGCTTAACAATGTGCTATTTTTAAAATTTTCTGCAGGATAGAAGGCATATTTTACCTTCAAATATGTATCTCATTTATCTTTTGTAGAGTAATATTATATGTACAAGTCTTTTTGGTAATTAAGTCCAATCAACTACAATAAAAACCAATCTCAAAATGAAACGCATGACATGCGCTCTAGTGCTCCATGGGCGCATAATTCAAAGAGATTGCATTACCTGTACAAGTCTTTCTACACTTTCTACAGTACACAAATTTTTGTTGGAGAGCATACAAATTTCGGAGCATAGCATACAAAGTTTTGAAGTATAGCAGACAAATTTGCACGTAACACAAACTTATCAATATAGCACACAAATTGTTGGACATAACAAATTTTTGAATTATAGCACACAAATTTTCGAAGCAGAGCACACAAATTTTTGCTGCACCAAAATTTTAAGTGTGTGTATTCTTTTATTGAGTTCTTTTACACATTTATTTTCTCTCTTTCTTTCTTCATGGTGTGTAAGCCAATCACCATTCATTGCAAGCCAATGTTACATTACAGGTTCTATTTTCCAACAGACACACACAAAAAGATACTATTGACAAGCTTATCGATATAGTACACAAATTTTTGTACATATTACACAAATTTTTGAACCATAGCACACAAATTGTCAAAGCATAGCACACAAATTTTTGTTGCACCAAAGTTTATGTGTATATTCTTTTATTGATTTCTATTACACAATTATTTTTTTTCTTTCTCTTTTTCTTCATGGTGTATAAATCGATCACCATTAATTGCAAGCCAATGTTACATTACAGGTTCTATTTTCCAAAAAAAATAGACACACACACACACATAAAAAGGTGCTGATGACACTCTTTTTAAGTATGTCATCATAGCTCATGGCTATTAACTTTGATGTGCAGTTCCAACATTTCTTGGTGGTTAGGGTCCACAGAAAGTGTGACACGACAATCTCTAAGTGCACTCAACATATCTATTTTTTGTTCATGGAATGTTGCCCTTAGATGCAAGAGGTGCAAATCAGCTTTGAATGCAATGGCTCTTGAAAAGTTCAATGATCGCCTCGTCTTTCTTGCAGTTGTCCATCAACACTGCAAACAAATCATACCACATTACATGCATAAATCAAGCAAAGTAAAACAACACACACCCCTTCATTTTTATAGCACACAGATAATCGAAGCTAATAGTTTGGTAACTCACACTAATTTGACATATATCATTAAACAAATTCTGTTTTATCATAGCACACAAATATTTAAGGGTGGCACACATTTTTGTTCAGCATAGCACAAAAATTCACGCATATAGCACAAAAACCAAAATCATAGAATAACACTAATTTTCTAAACAACTCAATTAAAAAAAACTAAGATCATCATAAATAACCATAATCAAGAAAAAAATATATTCAATAGAACACAAATATCGAGTATAGAAAAATAGCACAAATAATCGAAGTTAATAGCCTGGTAGCTCACACTAATTTGTCCGAAATCATTAAACAATTTCTGGTTTATCATAGCATACAAATATTTAAGCATAGCACACATTTTTGTTCAACATAGCACACAAATTCATACATATAGTATACAAATATTGAGCATAAAAAAATAATATAAAAGATATTTGTGTCTTTTTAATTTCACTCAATAAAAAGGATACATCCAATTCACAAAGAAGAAGAAATTAAACAACAACAACAAGACATTGAAGAAAGAAGGAACGTAAGATGACAACCGTGGTAGTAGTGGTGGCAGCAGCGATGATGATGACATTAGGCGAGGGGGAGGAAAAAGAGGACACATGATTGAAGTTTAAATTTTAATAACTTGGTTAACTTGGTTAATGAAAATACTTAGAGACCAAGCATTTTTGCTTGTTAAGAAAATAATCGTTTTTAATTTGTTTTGTTTATAGTATAATATCCTCTTAAGCAAAAGTTACATTCACACTTAAGAATTCCAAAATATTTTGTATTATAAAAAACTAGATTAGTTAAACTTTGAAAGACTCTACTTAGATGAGTTTTGACTATGATTTCCAGAATTAGAGCTGATCAGTTGGTTTGACTAAGTTAATTGGCAATTGGTCACTTGTTTGGTTTGGACCTGTTACTGGTTGACAGTTGACACGGAGATCCTATTTGCAAATAATTGAAAAAAACCGGAACAATTGGCAAAAAATTTGCAAACCATTTAAACCAAATGTGTTTTCTCCCTCGGGTTTCGCTAGCATAATGTCTATCGTGCTTCTTGTCATCGTAATATGCTTCTCTTCTGCTTTCTATATCAACAGAATCTTGCCGCATTGGTATCGATGTCGCGATATGCAAAAGCTCATATCTATAAGCTCGCCACGATGCCACTGTCCAGCATCTCCTCTTTACATTGCTCCCATGTCGCTGTCCGCTTCTAGACTTGGTGCCGATTCTCCATCCTACTCATATTCTTGTGAGAAGCAGAACAGAAGAAGAATGAATGACATAATAAAAGTGAGAGTGACATAGAGACAACGCAATAAATTCGGAGGAGTAAGAATGACATGGCTGTAGGGGTGGTAGCATGTACCCTACCCGCAGGTATCCAACCCTATCCAATCCGGTCGAGTAAGGTTGCCAACCCAATCTATTGCGGGTAGGGTTCAGTACGGAGTAGGTTTGAGCGCGGGTCAGGTAGGGTGCGGGTTGAATTTCAACCCTATCCGACTAACCCTCATTATATATATGTATATGTTTTTAAAATATATTATAGGTAGGTGTTGAACCAAAGGCGCAAGACCTCTCACTTTGTGTAAAAAATTTTTACCTTTGAGTCAACATCCTCAATTGATAATTTAATACTTTTGTTTACATAAAAACCAATTCTATTTTAATGACACAGCATTATATCACAACATTTTTTTTTGTGTTTATGTTATTAATTTAAGCAAAGAATTTTTTGTAGAATTGAACATTTGATGGTTATGTTGTTAATGGGACGATTATGTTGTTTGTGGGATAATTTTGTTGTTTGTATTGAATTTTTAATTTGCATGCACATTAGGTTATATAATAATATTGTATATTTGTGAAAACCCGCGGGTAGAGTTAGGGTTGGATTGTTCTCAACTCGCGGGTAGGATAGCGTTGAGTTTTAGTAATAAATTTAGCATGCGAGTAGGGTTAGCATTGGGTTCAAACTCTTCCTTACCCTACCCATTACCGCCCTTTTATTTTATTAAGGCTTGTGGTAGAGTTTCATTAATAGGGAAGTATTTTTAATTAAATCAAATGTTAAAAATTTTAAAATAGCTGTAAAAAGTTGTTTAGTGTAATATCAAGTAAATGGCCATTTTATACGTTGAAAGATTCAAATATTGATAAAATTAACCAAAAAATAATAAAACTAACTTTGTACCCATAAAAAAAGAATTATGTTTGACAAAAATGATAAATATTTACTTTTTGGGATCCCAACATACAAGAGGATCATTTTTGGGAGCTCCTAACTTGTTCGGAACTTCATCAAAGCTTGCTACAATTAACTTGGAACTTTGGAGCATATTGAAAATCCAAGCATTGATGGAAGTTCAAGGATGAGTTCAAACATAAGCCACCATGACAAGGAGCTTGCCAACATGTCCAACTTAAGTACTATAACTAAAAGTGCTTGGTGGGAGACACCGCACCATGATATGATCTTCCACTTTCATTTCTTGTATTTGGTCAATTTGTTCATTTTTGGTTGCCTTCTGAGAATATATTCATATGGGATGTAAATAGTTCAGTTCAAGGTCATTTTGTTGAAGTATTTTGATTTAGAGGTCTTAGTATGCTCGTGTATGCGACTTGATTCTCACGTATGCAACCTTGTTTTTGTGCCAATGTCGTGTACGCAGCTCTGTCTCGTGTATGCGACCTGAGGAGGCAATCAGTTTTGCTCGTGTCGCGCATCCAGCAATCACGTATGCATATATAAAAAAACATAAAAAGTACTAGACGTGCATACGCATGCCCAATCATGCATACGCACAACCCCCAATTCTAACCAAAGTCGCATACACAATCATGTCATGCGTACGCAACATAAGTGGATAGTGGATATGGCTCGCGTCGCGTGCGCATGCTTACGTACGCACCTAACCTCAATTTGCAAAGTCATGCATACGCATATGTGACGTGTACACAAGAATTTAAATTTCCAACCCCTTTTGTGCATGCCCTAAGTACGCGTCTGTAACCACCATACCCCTAACATCTCTTCTTCTTTATCACCATTCTCTTCCAAACCTCCAATACCACCACCAACCTTCATTTCTGACCACCAACGTCACTGCCGGCGACTTCAACAGCCGCTACCACACCTCTATCGTTCTTCCCCTTCTCCCATTCTCTCCTCTTCTTTCCTCCATTTTCTTTCTACCTTCCCTATTTCATTTTTTCTCCTTCCCTTCTGCCACCACAACCACCACAACCCATCACCACCGGCAACCCCAATGCCGCCACTGTCAACCATTCTCCTACTCCACTTCTATTTCTTCCACTCCTATTTCTCTTTCTTTCTCTTTGGCTTAAATAGAGCATTGCTTTCTCTCATCGTGCTCCTCTTCTCCTTCCATCGCTGCCGTTGGTGTGGAAGCTTTGATGATTGAATGTACCTTGTCTCAAGATATTTTTTTTTGTTTAAATTCACCATCATGCTAAAGCTTATGCTTTAATGACTTGTGAAACTTTTTGATTAAATATGTGCACTACACATACCTCAATTAATCATTTTTAGCATATGGCTTTACTTGTGAAGTGAATGTATGCTTGTCTATTACCTTGAGGTCCGGCACCACACTACAAGAAAGGAGTCCTAAGGAGTCAAGTGCAAGGGAGGCCACTCTAAATGAAGACATTATTGAGGTGGAAGATGTGGAAGATGAGGAAGAAGTACAAGAAGTTGTTGAAGAGGAGGTTGCTCAAGCAAGAGAAAGAGGCTCTAAGGAAGAAGATGTGTTGAAAGAAGCCATTCCAATCCTATTTCCAAGCTTGGCAAAGAGGACCAAAAAGTAATTGGAGTTAGATCAAAAGATGGTGGATGTCTTCAAAAAGGTTGAGGTAACAATTCCCCTTTTTGATGTTATTCGCTAAGTTCCTAAATATGCCAAGTTTTTAAAGGATTTATTCATGAATAAGGAACGGATTAATGAATTGGAAACTATTCTTTTGGGTAGTTCGATTTCTGATTTAAGGGGTGCTATTCTTGAAAAATGTAGGGATCCTGGACCTTGCTTAGTATCTTGCACTATAGGTGGTGTTTAATTTGTGGGTTGTATATGTGATCTTGGCGCTTGTGTGAGTATTATGCCTTTGTCTGTTTTTGGTGAAATAAACCATCCACCATTGAAATAGTCGGCAGCACCCTTTGTTTTGGCCGACAAAAGCATTATTTCCGTGGTTGGTATTGCTGATGATATCTTGGTGAGCATCAACAGATTGACTTTTCTGATTGATTTTTACATCCTTGAGATGCCTCCTAATGACTTCGGGAATTCATCCATCTTATTGGGGAGGCCCTTCTTGAAGACCTCTCAGTTTAGACTTGATGCATTCTCAGGACCTATTCATTTGAGATTGACAGTAGAGTGGAAAGCTTTAATTTAGATAAGGCTATGAAGCATCCACCGGAAGACCATTTTATCTTTCGGTGTGATATTGTTGATGAAGTTGTGGCCGACGTTCACCACGAGACCCTTGATGAGATGAATTTGAGCAAAAGGGCAAGTGTGGGGAAGCTAAATGATTATGAGGAAGACACCTTGCCACCTCCAATGTTGCCAGACAATAATGTACCAAGTCATGATTTAAGTGTGGAATTAAAACCTCTACCTCCTCAATTTAAGTACACCTTTCTTGACAACAGTAAAAATCTCTCGGTGATCATTGAAAGGGAGCTCACTTCCGATCAAGAGGAGAGATTACTTGATGTGTTGCGAAGGAACAAGAAAGCTATTGGGTGGAGCTTGGCGGATATTGTGGGCATAAGCCCCCATGTTTGTGAGAATCGTGTTCTTCTAGAAGTGGGAGCTAAACCCATCCTCCTCCTACTATCATGGAAGTTGTTAAGAAAGAGGTGACTAGACTTCTAGAGGCCGATATTATCTATCCTATCTCGGATAACGAATGGGTTAGTCCGGTGCAAGTTGTGCCCAAGAAGTCTGGTGTCACCATGGTCAAGAGTGAAAGTGGGGAACTCATGGCAACTAGGGTGCAAAACTCTTGGAGGGTTTGTATTGACTATAGGCGCTTGAACTTGGCAACTCAGAAGGACCACTACCCAATTCCATTTATTGATGAAATGCTTGACCGGTTGTCAGGTAAATTGCACTATTGCTTACAAGAAGATACCTTTTGGCTTATGTAATGCACCTGCGATGTTCTAAAGGTGCATGACTAGCATCTTTTCTGATTTTCAGGAGCATTGCATAGAAAATTTTATGGATGACTTTAGTGTATATGGAGATTCATTTTATGATTGCATAGGTTGTTTGGCCAAACTGCTAGAAAGATGTGCTAGCTTAAACCTTGTTCTCAATTTTGAAAAGTGCCATTTTATGGTTAAACAAGGTATTGTGCTAGGCCACATTGTTTTTAGAAATGGTATCTGCTGCACGAATCCCCACACTTCATACAACTGTACCAGCAAGTACATTGGGTCGTCCAAGTAATACCTGAGCGAGTTAGGGTCGATCCCACGAGGATTGTGGCTTGAAGCAAGCTATGGTTATTTTGCAGGTCTTAGTCAGGCAGATAGAAGAATTGGTTTTGTTTAGATGCAGTTTGATTGTAAGGAATAAAGAAAAGTGTATAAAATACTTTGTGAATTGGAATGTAAACAGGAACAAGAAGATGGTTAAGAATTGGAGTTGCTTTGTGTTTTTGAATTAACTCTAGTATTACTGTCTCCTTTGCTTGTGAATGATTTCTTCTATGGAAGGCTGTATGTGATCAACGCCGTATGGCCGCGGTCATTAATCTCATCTGCTTTAGATCAAACACCGTATGGCTACGGTCATCCAATCTGAACGAGGGTGAAGCTCTAGCAGTTCATTCTCTTTGGTGATCCTACTCAAAATGCGATAGATAAGGTCAAATCTTCCAGATAAGAGTATGCTACTTCTTTGGGTTCAAGCCTCTACCACAGAGATCCTAATCTTCCCATAAATTGGCTGAACTGGTGTCTCGAGAAGTCCCCAACGAAGTTGTGGATTAGTCGTCTGAGAGATGTATAATGAAGTTGGCAGTTCGTACTTTCCAGTCACGTATTCACATGAACCCAATTAGATACGGGTGATTGTCAGGCACGCGGTCTTAGTATGATGAACAGAGCTATTTTTCACGGATCATCCTATTCACCATGTTGAAGAACGGATATACATCTTAGAATTAGATCAAACGCGGATTGAAGAGAAATAATAATACTTTTATTAATTCATAAGATTCAACATGGCTCCTCCCCTCAACCTAGGAGGTTTAGAAACTCATACTGAAAGGAAATACAATATGGTAAATGAAAATTTGGTGTAAAGTGGCTGAAGATCTCCGAATAACATGAATTTAATCCCTTAAATACTAAACTAATGACTAGTAAGGGTAAAAGAGTGTTTTTAGTGTTAAAATCTACTTATGGGGCCTACTTAGTGAGTGTTTAGGCTGAGCTTTGATGAGATCCATTTGCTATAAGGCCTCTAGGGTATTGAACGCTGGCTAGGGGGTCCTCTTTGGGCATTTGGATGCTGGTCTCTGCTCCTTGGGCGCTGGACGCCTGGAAGAGGGCATGAGGCTGGCATTGGATGCTAGTTTTGAACCTTCTGATCTTATGTAAAGTATGGACTATTGTATATTTCTAAAAATCTCTAGAAGTCATCTTTCCATAGCTTTTAAGAACGCTCCATTTGGACTTCTGTAGCTCCAAAAAAGCTCTTCCGAGTACAAGGAGGTCAGATTTGGACAACATCTGCAGTGCTTTCTCTGTCTCTGAGTCAGACTTTTCCTCCAACTCTTCAATTTCAGCCAGAAAATACATAAAATTGCATAAAAATACAAAAACTTATAGTAGAATTAAAAAATGTGATTTTTGCACTAAAACCTATGAAAACATAACAACACGAAACATAAACTGTTGCTTGTCCCCAAGCAACTAAAAACACAGTAGGATAAAACGAAGAGTAAGACACAATAAATCTCAAAGTTTCTAATGAAGCTCAATTTCAATTAGATGAGCAAGACTTAGTAGCTTTTTTCTTCTAAATAGTTTTGGCATCTCACTATCCATTGAAACTCAGAAATGTTGGTCTCTTTAGGAACTTAGAATCCAGATGATACTATTGACACTCCTAATTCCGTTCTTTTTTATTATTGAACACAGCTTTCAGAGTCTTGGCCGTGACGCTAAGCACTCTGACAGTATTACCACTGGATATATACATGACACAAACACTTTAACTGGGTGAACATTTTCAGATTGTGATTCACCTTTGCTAGAATCCCTAGATAAAGGTGTCCAAAGTTCTGAAGCACACTCTATTTTGCTTTGGATCACGACTTTAACCGCTCAGTCTCAAGCTTTTTACTTGACACCTTCTCGCCACAAGCACATGGTTAGGGACAGCTTAATTGAGCCGCTTAGGCCAGGATTTTATTCCTTTAGGCCCTCCTAACCAATGATGCTCAAAGCCTTGGATCCTTTTACCCTTGCCTTTTTGTTTAAAGGGTTACCAGATTTTTGCTCTTGCCTTTTGGTTTAAAGAGCTATTGGCTTTTTATTTTTTTTTTGCTGCTTTTTCTTATTTTAAGAATCAATTTATTTAGATTTTTTAGATTACCAATAATACTTTTTCTTTTCATCATTCTTTCAAGAGCCAACATTCTAAAATTCCAACTTTAAATATGCACTGTTCATTCATATATTCAGAAAATAAAAGCAATGGCACCACATCAAGATAATTAAACTATTCTTGTTATAAACTTGAAATTCATGTATCTCTCAATTCTTTTCAAAAACAATTTCTTTTAAGCAAGGTGAGAGACATATGGAACATTTTATAACTTTATGATAATAAAGCAAATGCTCATGCAACAAGAACAGCAGAATAGATAATACAACATAACAGAAAACAAAGAAAATAACAGGAAAAGGAGATAAAGAGAACAAATCCACCATTAATGGTGGCGGCTAGTACTCCTTCTTGAGGATCCAATGTGGTGCTTGATCTCTTCAATGTCACTCCTTTGTTTTTGTTGTTCTTCCCTCAAAGCCCTTTGAGAGTGGTAGAAGTCAAAAAGCAAAGCTTTTGCAACACCAAACTTAAGAGTTTCGCTCATCCTTGATAAAATATGAGCAATGGGAAAAAATAGAGTAAAACAAGATAGTGTAGGTGGGAATTCTGTGGGACCCACTAGTCTTGATAGGCTAGGAAATTTAGATTTCCTACACTTCTGCATTGGCTTTTGAACGCCCAGGGCTATGCCCGTGGCTGGCGTTTAACACCAGTAACAGTCCATTCAGAGTGTTCTATTTTTATTGCTGAACCTTTCTGTCTCTGTTCTGACTGTTGCACATGATCATGAACCTAAAGAAAAAAGACTTAAAGAAAAATAAAATTAAGGAAATAAAAAGATATAGAAATAATTAATTAGGGTTGGGTTGCCTCCCAACAAGCGCTTCTTTAATGTCATTAGCTTGACAGACAACTCCTTTCAAAGAGGAAGATAGTCATAGAGGAATAAATCCTTACTCCTTATTGGGAGCGTCCTTCCTGTGCTTTCATGGATTAGCTTAATACGCTCAAGAGACAAGCTCTTGTTCACTACATGAGGCAGGGTTGGGCTTGCAGCAATACGCTGGTGTCCCTTCTTGCCACTTCCCTCTTCCATGGTGAATACCATGATGAGATAAGTGAACATTACCATTTTCCATGGTGAAAATCCTTTAGTAGGGATATTTTTTGTTTTTTCAGCCCCTAGGTATCTTCCTTTTGGGGCCTTCCTCCTTGGTGGATAGTGTACATCCAACACCAAACTTACGTTTGGTCTTAGGAGGGATTGGATTAGTTCCATCCAAAGGAGGAGGCTTGAATGCTGAATCTTTTATGCATGTGCCTCTCTTGTTAGGGGGTAATGGAGGGCCAAGAACCTTGAACACCATCCAGTCCTCATGCAAGGTAATCCTTGTTTCTTGTGCCTCTTGGATTCACAGCTTCTCTATTACAGAGAGTGGCATGAGATTTATGCTTGACCCTAGGTCACACAAAGCCTTCTCAAAGGTAATGGTGCCTATGGTGCAGGGAATTAAAAAGCGTCCAGGATCTAGAAGAGTCTGAGGTAGCTTCTACTGAACCGAAGTTTTAAGTTCTTTGGAAAGCACTGGAGGTTCTTCCTCCAGAGGCTTTGTTCCAAATAGCTTGGCATTCAGCTTCATGAGAGCTCCTAGGTACCGAGCAACTTGCTCTTCCCCAGTGGTTTCATCCTCATCAAAGGACGAGTGTTCATCAGAACTCATGCATTGCAGAAATGCATGCAGAGGAACCTCTATGGTCTCTATATGAGCCTTGGCTTCCTTTAATTCTTGGATAAGGATTTTTTGAGTGGGTATTGAGCACTCAGAGGGTGTGCATTTACTAGCATTCAAAGTCAGCTCTGATGGCTCTTTAGGCATTGAACACCCATGCTGTATACCCTTACTTGCATTAAACATCAGTTCTTTACCATTTTGGGTGTTGAACGCCCAGCAGGGATGTCCTGGCTGGCATTGAACACCAGCTCCCGTGTCTGTTTAGGCGTTAAAAGCCTAGTGAGGGCTTCCTCACTGGCGTTCAGCGCCAGGATTTCTACCAGGTTGGGCATTGAATGCCCAATAAGGGGTTCCTCACTGGCATTCAGTGCCATGCTCTTAGCCATTTTAGGCGTTGAACGCCTAGTGAGATCTTCTTCACTGGCGGTCAATGCCTTCTCAGTCATTCCAGATTTGACCTCAGCCTCAATGGTGAAGTCATTGCACTCTTCTCTTGGGTTCACTTCAGTGTTACTAGGAAAAGTGTCAGAAGGGGTCTCAGGGATCCTCTTGCTTAGTTGACTAATTTGTACCTCCAAATTTCTGATAGGGAACTTTATTTCAGTTATGAAACTATGAGTGGTCTTAGAAAGGCTGGAGACCAGAGTGACTAAGTTTGAAAGGCTCTGCTTAGGGGTCTCCATATTCCCTTGAGAGGATGGTAATGGTGGTCTATTGTTGAACCTATTCTGGTTTCTTCTACCTTGATTATTATTGAAGCCTTGCTGAGGCTTCTGTTGATCCTTCCTTGAAAGGTTAGGATGATTCCTCCATGAGGGATTGTAGGTGTTTTCATAGTGTTCTCCCGTGTAATTCACCTCCTCCATGGTGGTTTGATCAGGATCATAAGCTTCTTCTTTAAAAAAAACTTCATGAGTGCTGCTAGCTGCAGCTTGCATTCTAGTCAAATACTGAGAGATCATATTGACCTGCTAGGTCAAGATCTTATTTTGGTTTAACACAAACGAATGTATCAAATTTAAAATTAAGCGAAGATCATACATGGCTTTGTCAAAAGTGATCTTTCTAGTAGTCCATAGGATCTGAAAGCTCCCTGGATCTGGCATCTTCCTTGCCAGCTTATTCTGAATTAGGATACTATACTTCTCAGTAAGTACCTATATTTCATTTCCCTTTAGATCCTTCTTTTCAAATACCTCTGTAAAAGAGATATTGACTTGCAGCTTCTTGAATGCTACTTGGAAATGAGCCAGTTGCTCATCTTTTGGTTCTGTTTGCATGCCTAGGAGAGATAGCCCTTGAGGTTCTTTCACCTTTGTAAGGGCGTGCTCAGTGAGAGTCACAGGCTCCTCTTGCATGCCTAGAGAAGAATCAATTTGAGGTTCCTTCTCCTCTATAGGGGCGTGCTTACTGGCATTCTCAGGATTCTCCTAGTCCTTGATTGTCTTAAGTCCCTCAGTAGCATGCTTCTAAGGTTTGACCTCCTTGATGAAGACTACTGTCTTACCTTCTTTTAAGGTCTCCTTCCCAGAGAGAATCAGGCTTTCTGTGAGGGCCCTATAGGGATGCACCTCCTCAAACAACTCAGTATGAGGAATATTAACCTACTCAGGTATCCACCGGTCGTGGGTGATAGTGTCTCCTTGAGGGTAGTTACCACTCATATCACTAGGAGCATCAAAAACCTCAATAGGGGGTGCAGTTGCAGTCTCTGTGTCTAGAACTTCTGTCCTAACTAAAGTCTCTTCACAGGAGTATAAGTGCTGGTGATTGGCAGCAATCTCAATAAGCTCATCTGCCTCTTCGTGTGTCTATATAAAGAATAGAGGACCGTTTGCAAAGTGATATATTGTCTTCCTGGCTATCTCAGAGATTGTTTCATAGAAGATCATTGTCTTGCGCCATCCTGAGAATATATGGGGAGGGTAATTCCTGAACATCAGCTTGTTGATGCATTCGCATATTTGCCATTTTAACTAGTTAGTTTAGTTAGTTTTAGCTTAGGTTCATTCACTTTCTTTGAAATAAATGAGCAATTTTGTGAGTTTTCCTCCATGCATCCATGAACCAAGAATTAAGTGAAATTTGGCATAATTCATGCAAATAAATCAAGGAGTTTATATACAAGTTGATGTGAATGATTCCCTTGAAAATTATTGCATAAGATGGCAAAACTTTGAGGAAAGTTCTTTGGTTTATGTTAGGTGATGAAGCAAGAAGATAATGGAGCAAGAAAATATTGGAGAAAGGAAGAACAAGCAAGTTGGCAACTTGGAAATCAAGTTGGCAACTTGCTAGTGTGTGTCCAGCAGAGTTCGCAGCTTGACCTCCCCCTCTTCAAGGATGAATATCTTGAACCACAAGGATCCAATTGGCATGATTCTAATTGTGTTGAGAAGCTGACATCAAGAGCTTTCCAACGATATATAATAGTCCATAATGTGGCGAGGAATGGAAGCTCAAATCAGAGGGAAACTCAAGCCCCAAGAGCAAGGAAATGAAGCATTGCAAGTTGCCAACTTGAGCAGCAAGTTGGCAACGCCAGGAGCCATCAAGGGAAGCCACCAGGGGAAGAGTAGCACGTTGCCAACGCCAACACCAAGTTGGCAACGCCCAAGCCAAGTTGAAGAAGAGCCTGGCGTTGTTGCTGGCGTGTTTGCCAACAACTTGGGCAACAACGCCCAGGCAGCTTGAGGATGCTCTCTTCAAGAACGTGTATCTTGAGCTAGAAAACTCCAATTGAGGTGAAATCAGTGGCATTGGAAAGTAGACATCAAGAGCTTTTAAACCATATATCACAATATGAAATTGGAGTTCATTTGAAGGTTCAAATGTTAGCTTCATTTAGAGCCTCAAACATGGAAAGTATTGTTTCTGGATTGCTCACCAAGTTGGCAACGCCCAACCAAGTTGCCAACGCCCAAAATGAAGAGAGGAGCACCAACCAAGTTGCCAACGCCCACAAGCCTTGCCATGCACGTTGCCAACGCCAGGAAGGGCACCAATCAAGTTGCCAACGCCCATAAGCCATGCCATGCACGTTGCTAACGCCCATAAGCCTTGCCATGCACGTTGCCAACGCCAGGAAGCAAACATGGAGCCTTGAGAAAGGCTCGAGCACGTTGCCAACGTGCTGAAGAGAAGGAGTGTTTGGCAACAACGCCAGGATGGTGAGGAAATTGTGATGCACGTTGCTAACTTGGAATGTAGGGGCGTTATCCACAACAACTCCAACAAGGCAGCCTGACCATGTCCACTTCAATGGAAGATATCTTGAGCTACAGAGATCCAAATCGAGTGCTTCCAGTTGCATTGGAAAGCTGACATTCAGAGCTTTCCAACCATATATAATAGTCTATGGTGGAGCACAAAATTGAAGCCAAACCAGAGTCATCTTTAGGCCCTAAAACAAGAACATGAAGTGAAATTCAAGAAGGCTAGAGATTAGCCTTGGAGTGTGGCACGAGCACGTTGCCAACGTGCATATAAGGGTGCGTGTTTTGCAACAACGCCAGCCCCAAGTCCCTGCCTTGGGAGGTTAAGGCACGGGCACGTTGCCAACTTGGAGTGAAGGTGCGTTTTTGGCAACAACTTGGCAGCTTAACCTTACCTTCTTTGAGGAACCATAACTTGAGCTAGGAAAGTCCAATTGAGGTGATTCCAGTGGCATTAGAAAATAGACATCAAGAGCTTTCCAATGATGTATAGTAGTCCATATTGAAGTAGAAGGTTGACACTCAAATTCTGAGCTACATTTAGCATGAAAGTAGAGCCAAGAAGAGGAGAAGCAAGTTGTTAGCAACAACTTGGGCTAGCAACGCCCAAGTCTCAAACTCACTTCCAGGAAATGATGATGCACGTTGCCAACGTGCATTAAGGCCTGCGTTATTGACAAAAATGCCAAGCCAATGGGCCAGAAGCATGATGAACTCTTCCTTTCCAAGTCTAGCAACACTTCTTCCAATTGAGCCAAGAATTCAACAAAGAGGAAGCCCATATTGATAACCCAATTCAAGATATTTGAAAGAGCTTTAGGAGTAGTATAAATAGAAGAGATTGATGTACTTGTAGGGGACTTTGGAATACTTTTTTACACTTAGAATTTTTATACACTTTTAGCACTTGTACTTGGCTTTTGTTAGAACTTCCGGGTACTCTCCCGGAAAGCTCATCTTTGGTTTTCTATTGGAATTCTTCTTCTTCATTTTCAAGTTTTAAGCACTTCATTCTTCTTCTTCTTCTTCTTCCTTTACATTTAGTTTAATTTTGATTTATGGCAATTGTTGTTGAAATTGGAGCAATGACTCACTAAACCCCACTTTCATTAGGGGGAGGAGCTCTGTTTGTTGGAGTGAATTGGTGAACCCATCTTCTCCTCCTCAATTCTAGTGGTTGATCTAAAGAGGGAACTCTTGCTCTTCATAGATTCAACCACCATCGAGAGAGGGGTTAATCTACATGAATTATGTGGTGAATTTGAGGAATGAGCCACATAATTCAGTTTAGAGTTCATCCTTTCATGATTTCTTTAATCAATATACCTTGGTTAGTGTTCATACCCTGACCGAGCTCTCCAAACTCGGTAAAGCTGATAGAAGGCCCGACCTCGACCAAGGCCCACGTTCGAGGTCGGACCTCGGACAAACAGGCCAAAGAAAGGCCCATCAGAAGGAACTAAGCCCAAAACCTAAAGGCCGAAAGGGCCTGGGAAAGGCGGTTCCGCAAAGATAGAGATGAATCTCCCAAAAGATAAGATAAGATAAGAATATCTTATCCAGGGATGATCGCAGCCAACTACTATAAATACACTGGAGCACCCAGGTATAAGGCATACTCTAATTCTACTTGATATCTGCTTGGACCCATGCTAACTTAAGCATCGGAGTGTCATTGCAGGTACAACCCCCCGCCGTTCAGCACAACCAGCTCGGGTCACAGACCCCCCACCTCGGGCCTTGCCAGAAGACCGAGCTACACGTTTCAGGTAACCCTCGGAACATTGGCGCCGTTACCGGGGACCTGGAAGTCATCCCTTTACCATGGCGGACGACCCTCCCAACAATAACCACGCTACATCAGAACAAGAAGAGGAAGTTGACACCGGAGAACGGCCGGACAGCCCTCTATCACCACGCACTCCAGGAGGAAACAAACAGAATCGCCCAAAGACATCACCCCCAGACAAAGATCCACAAAATCCCGAAAGAGAAAAAAGTTCGGAGATTCTGGAAACAGTTCGGGCACAACAAAGCCGGCTGAGACAACTCGAAGAGGACGTAAAGAAGCAGAAGGAAACTGAACAGGATCTGAGAAGGGAAGCTCGCAAACGCAGAGAATTGGAAGAAAACTGCGGAAGATAGAGGCCAACCTAAAAGATCGGACGGAACACGGCACCACTCCCGAAAGCAACCATGATCCCTTCACACAAGAGATCATGAAAGAGAAGGTACCGCGAAACTTCAAACCACCAGATATGGACCTCTACGACGGCACCACCGATCCAAGTCATCACCTCAGCAATTTCAGAAGCAGAATGTACTTAGTCGACGCCTCCGACGCGATTCGATGCAAAGCCTTCCCCACCACTCTCACTAAGTCAGCCATGAAGTGGTTCGACAACCTGCCACCAGGATCAATCTCCAGCTTTGAAGACCTGACCAAAAAATTCTTAACAAGGTTCTCTATTCAAAAGGACAAGGCAAAACATGCCCCCAGCCTACTCGGGATCAAACAAGGCAACCAAGAAACTCTCAGAGAGTACATGGAGCGATTCAACAAGGCCTGCCTGGACATACAACACTTGCCCACGGAAGCAGCCATCATGGGACTAGCAAACGGCCTAAAAGAAGGACCGTTTAGCCAATCCCTATCCAAAAGATACCCGACCTCCTTATACGAAGTACAAGAACGGGCAGGAAAGTATATCAACATGGAAGAAACCTCCCAGCTGAGAGACTCTTCCAGGAAGGAGTCAACCTACCCGCCCCGAGATCGAGATCGGGAACAGAAAAAGAAAGAAGAATCCAACTCGGACAAGCCACGAAAATACCACAGCTACACTCCCCTCCGAGTCTCCCTGGTAGACGTCTACAGAGAAGTATGCCACACCGAGAAGATCCCACCACCCAAACCTCTGAAGCACAAGAGAGCAGGAAGAGATCGGTCCGAGTACTGCGAATATCACAGACTCTACGGCCACTCTACTAACGACTGCCACGACTTAAAAATGTTATAGAAAAGCTAGCCAGAGAGGGAAAACTCGACAGATACATAGCTGAGAAAGGAGAAGAAACCAGAAAGAGAAGACGGGGAGATAACGAAGATCGGACCGAGCAAACACGAACCCCGCGAACTCCTGAAAGGCACATACACATGATAAACGGAGGTTTCGCAGGGGGAGGGACATCCAAATCCTCACGGAAGAGACACCTCAAAGAAGTCTACCATGTCCGAGAAGACAGCCCCTTACCCGAGTTACCTACTATCTCATTTACCCGAGAAGATGCTCTTGGAATAATACCCGGACACGACGACCCTATGGTGATCACCATCATCCTAGCCAACGCCAACTTACATCGAACCCTGATCGACCAAGGAAGCTCAGCAGATATCCTATTCAAAACAGCCTTCGACAAGCTCGGACTCGAAGAAAAAGAGCTAAAAGCCTATCCCACTGACCTGTTTGGACTAGGAGATACCCCGATCCGCCCCTTGGGATACATCTCATTACACACTACCTTTGGAAAAGGCGAGCAAACCAAAACACTAAGCATCGACTACATTGTAGTCGACGTCACTTCAGCATACAATGCCCTCATCGGACGACCAACCCTAAACAAACTAGCGGCTATAGTCTCGACCCCACACCTCTGTATGAAGTTCCCTACCGCAAAGGGAATCGCTACCCTAAAAGGCAACCAAAAACTAGCACGACAATGCTACAACGAAAGCCTGAGCCTAAAAGGGAAAGAGGTCAACACAATAGAACTCGGGCGAGTCCAAGCCCGAGAAGATCTTCGGCCACAACCAGAAGGAGAGACCGAAAAGATCCAGATCGGGAACACACCCGAGAAAGTAACAAACATAGGGGCAAACCTCGAAGCAGGCCTAAAGGAGGAACTCACAACCCTCTTAAGGGAGAATTCCGACCTCTTCGCCTGGAAAGCCTCCGACATACCAGGCATAAGCCCCGACCTGATGTGCCATAAGCTATCAGTATACCCGGGATCCCGACCTGTCCAACAAAGACGCAGGAAGCTCGGGCCCGAACGCATGCAAGCATAGAAGAACAAGTGCAAGCACTACTAGATGCAGGGTTCATTAGGGAAGTAAAGTACCCCCTATGGCTCGCAAACGTGGTCCTAGTGAAGAAGCCCAATGGAAAATGGAGGATGTGCGTCGACTACACGGATCTCAACAAAGCCTGCCCCAAAGATCCATATCCACTACCGAACATCGACGCCTTAGTCGATGCCGCTTCGGGCTACAGATACCTCTCCTTCATGGATGCATACTCGGGATACAATCAAATCCCGATGTATGGACCCGACCAAGAAAAGACCTCGTTCATAACCCCAAGGGCAAACTACTGCTACGTAGTAATGCCCTTCGGGCTAAAGAACGCAGGGGCAACCTACCAGAGGCTAATGAACAAAGTGTTCTCAGAACACATCGGGCTACAGCTAGAGGTGTACGTCGACGACATGCTAGTAAAGACACAAGAAGACAGAAACTTGGTCGCCGACCTCAGCAGTATCTTCGACACCATCCGGAAACACAACATGAGACTTAACCCGACAAAGTGCACCTTCGCCGCAGAAGCCGGGAAGTTCTTAGGCTTCATGCTGACTCAGAGAGGCATCGAAGCAAACCCGGACAAATGCCAAGCAATACTCAATATGAAAAGCCCGACGTGTGTCAAAGAAGTACAACAACTAAATGGGAGACTAGCCGCCCTATCAAGATTCTTAGCAGGATCAGCGATAAGATCACTCCCTCTCTACTCACTCCTAAAGAGAGGGAAACCCTTCTCTTGGACCCCGGAATGCGAAAAGGCCTTCCAAGAATTCAAGGAATTCCTCGGGCAGCCACCAATCTTAACCCGACCTCTAAAAGGGGAAGAGCTCGTACTATACCTGTCGGTCGGACATCGGGCAGTCGCCTCGGCACTAATACGAGAAAATGAGGAGGGGCAACACCCCATATACTTCGTAAGCAAAGCACTACAAGGGGCCGAATTAAACTATCAGAAAATAGAGAAATTCGCCTATGCACTAGTGTTCACAGCTCGGAGACTCCGCCCCTACTTTCAAGCCCACACCATCAAAGTCCGGACAAACCAACCCATGAGACACATCCTACAAAAGACAGACATGGCAGGACGAATCCTACAATGGGCGGTGGAATTGTCCGAGTTCGACCTCCACTATGAAGCCCGGACTGCCATAAAATCTCAATACCTAGCCGACTTCGTCGCAGAATACACTGAGACCCCGGGAACCCCACTCTCATGGAATCTGTATGTCGACGGATCCTCAAACAAAACAGGAAGCGGGGCCGGTGTTATACTCGAAAGCGATCAAGGAACACGGATTGAGCTATCCCTAAAATTCGAGTTCCAGGCCTCAAATAACCAAGCCGAATACGAAGCCCTACTAGCGGGACTAAAACTAGCCGAAGAGGTCAGAGCAAAGAGGATCACGATCTTCAGCGACTCCCAGGTCGTCACATCACAAGTAAATGGAAGCTACCAGGCCAAAGACCCTACTATGAAAAAATACCTAGACCAAACACAGGCGCAATTACGACACTTCCCGGAAATACAAATCCAGCACATACCCCGGGAGCAAAATGCCCGGGCAGACGCCCTCTCAAAACTTGCTAGCACCAAGCCCGGAGGGAACAACAGAAGTCTCCTCCAAGAAACTCTACAATCCCCCTCCGTGTTAAGGGAGGAAGAAATACTAAATATATCCGGGCAACAACAAGGATGGATAACCCCCATACTCAACTATCTGAAATCGGGAACTCTCCCCGCCGAAAGAAAAGAAGCTAAAAGGCTTACAAAAGACGCCCAGAACTACACGTTAATCCACGACGTATTATACAGAAGAGGATTCTCAAACCCCCTCCTGAGGTGCGTCCCGACCACAGAAACAAAGAGCGTCCTCGAAGAAGTCCACAAAGGCATGTGTGGGAACCATCTCGGAGCCCGGGCCCTGTCCAAGAAAATAGTCAGAGCCGGGTTCTACTGGCCGACCTTGCAAAGAGACGCGGCAGAGTTTGTGAAAATATGCCCCCCCTGCCAAAAACACGCCAATTTTCACAAAGCACCGCCCGAAGACCTCATAAGCATTACCGCACCATGGCCCTTCGCAAAGTGGGGACTCGACCTACTCGGCCCATTCCCACAAGGACCGGGGCAAGTCAAGTACCTCATAGTAGGGGTCGACTACTTCACAAAGTGGATCGAGGCTGAACCCTTAGCCACTATTACGGCTCAGAAAAGCCGTAAATTCCTATACAAAAACATTGTCACGAGGTTCGGAGTCCCCTACTCCATCACAACAGACAATGGAACACAGTTCACAGACACAAGTTTTCAGAACTTGGTGGCCGAGCTAAAAATCAAACAGCAGTTCACATCGGTCGAACACCCGCAAGCCAATGGACAAGCAGAGGCCGCAAATAAAGTCATCTTGGCCGGGTTAAAACGAAGACTCCAAGAGGCCAAAGGGGCATGGGCCGATGAACTCCCCCAGGTATTATGGGCATATCGGACAACCCCGCACTCTACAACAGGAGAATCCCCATTCCGACTAGCCTACGGAATGGAGGCAATGATTCCCGTCGAAATAGACGAAGGATCACCCAGAACCATCTTCTACAACGAAGGAGGCAACCCTCAGGCACAAAGGGAAGAACTCGACCTCCTACCCGAGGTCCGAGAAAGAGCCCGAATCAGAGAAGAAGTCTTAAAACGACGAACGGCCCTCAGATATAACCGAAAGGTGATAAAACGAAGCTTCTCCACTCACGACCTGATTTTAATCCGAAACGACATCGGAACACAAAAATCGGGAGAAGGAAAGCTAGCCGCAAATTGGAAAGGGCCCTACAAAGTAACAGAAGTTTTAGGGACAGGCTACTACAAGATATCCGACCTAGAAGGCAATGAGCTGCCCAGAACCTGGCACGCCTGTAACCTAAGACGATACTACAGCTAGAAAAACTTAACCCGAGGTGTACTCTTTTTCCCCACGAGGGTTTTTTAATGAGACACCCGGTTAAGTAGGACACCCGGCCTAGTCAAAAGGGTAAACACTTTGTACATATTCTTCTTTTTAGTACTAATCAAATTTCTTTTCTCTTTCTCGTTATAAAGCATATCCTAAAAAGTACCCCACCAAGGCGCATTAATTTATGCTCGGCAAAACGCAAAAAATCATTTGCCAAAGGCCATACGAGGTCGGCAAAGATGAAGCGACGAGGTTCAAATTAATGTGAGAAGTTATAAAAGTAACTCTGAAATGGCTCAAAAAGCCAAATAGAAAAGAAGTTACAAAAATAACTTAAAAAAGGCCGACCAAACAACGAAGTCGGACCTGACCAAAGGGGTACTCAAGGATCCCGATGTCCGAGAGTAAACACGGACCCAAGAAAGAAGCTGGCAAAGAACCAGGACTTCGAGAAACGCTAGCTAAAAAGTTGTTACCCAAAAACAACTAAAAAGCAAAAAGCGAGAAAGTCAAGGCGCTAGCTAAAAAGTTGTTACCCAAAAACAACTAAAAAGCAAAAAGCGAGAAAGTCAAGGCGCTAGCTAAAAAGTTGTTACCCAAAAACAACTAAAAAGCAAAAAGCAAGAAAGTCAAGGCGCTAGCTAAAAAGTTGTTACCCAAAAACAACTAAAAAGCAAAAAGCGAGAAAGTCAAGGCGCTAGCTAAAAAGTTGTTACCCAAAAACAACTAAAAAGCAAAAAGCGAGAAAGTCAAGGCGCTAGCTAAAAAGTTGTTACCCAAAAACAACTAAAAAGCATAAAAGCGGAACGAGACAATCGAAACACAAAGCATGGCATAATAAAGCTACAAGAGTAGCTAAAATAGCAGAACAGGTGTCCAAAATGTTTGCAGAAAACATCCAAAAAACAAAAAGCCCACAGGTCGGGCAAAAGCACAAAAAGTACAAAAAATTACAGAGGATCAAGGCCCTTTCCAGACTCCGCATCAACACCTGGCTGAAACATGGATATCGGGACTGCAGGAACAGCACCATCGCTTGGAACCTCCATACCAACTCTATCCTCGGCCAAAGGTGAAGTCGGGTTCACGACCGGAGCCTCGGGGTCGGACACCGGAGCCTTGGGGTCGGACATCGGAACCTCATCCTCAACAGGGGCAGGAACAATCTTCCCCTCCACAACCATGTTATCCGTACTGAACAAACTGAGATCCAATTCGGGAGCAAGAACCCGGACCTGATCCCTCAAATTCACAAACATAGCATCCATACCCTTGGCCACATTATCTTCCAGCTCATAAAAGTCATCCCGAGCAGATTGCAGCTTCTCCTTCGTCTCCACAAGCTCAGCATACAGCTTGGTATAGTTCTCCGTCGCCACCCTCGCCATCTCCTCAGACGTCTTCGCCACCGCCACAGCCGCGGTAGCCCTAGTCTTCTCTTCCTCCAAAGACTCCTCCAGCTCGGCAATCCTAGCATCCTTCAGCTGACTAACCTTATCAAGCTCGGACCGGGCCTTCTCAAGTCGGGAGCTGGTCGCCCCAAGGGGAGCTTTCTTAAACTCCCGAGCAATGGCGGCATGAAGGCTAGCCATCCGAACACAACTCCGCGCCATATACTGAAAGTGATGCTCCATGGACGCATCATCAGTAGAAATAAAAGTCTGAGGAAGAATGTGCTGCTCAACCCAACCGAGAGCATCGAAATCCTTGTCATTGAAACCAGCAGGCTCTCGGGAAGTCTTCTGTTTCTTGGGGGGAGGACCCGAGGTCGAGGTCGGGGAAAGCTGACCGGGTCCGGAGGTCGGAGGATCCTGAGTTATAGCTCGGAACTGAGGGACCGGAATGGTCTTCGACCGAGTCTGAACACCAATTGTAGTCTTCTGCGGAGAAGGTTGGGGAGAAGCTTCAGCCTCGATATTCCGAGATGCCGCAGATTTCTTCGCTCGACGGAGAAACTTCATAGAATCAGCCTGAGAAGACATCTCTGCAGAAACGAAACAAAGAGGTTATCAAACAGAAAGATCAAAACAAAGTCAAAATATGAAAATGAAATCTCAAAAAGAGGTCGGGAGCTACCTAACTCAGAACGGAGAAGGCTTGGATCTCCCAACATTTTCTTCGTATCCAAGTAAGGTGCCCGACCCCATAGACTGCTCAACACACCAACGAAAGCCTGTTCCACCTCATCTAGACTCTCGAAAGTGTACTTAACCGACACCACACTCTCTTGCCAACAAAGAGGAAACGAAGGCTCCCCACTCTCATCTAAGAAAAAAGGTCGGACATCTCCAACAGCCCGGACTTTGAAGTAATAGTTTTTGAAATCGTGAAACGACTCATCATACAAAGTGCAAAATTTCCTACCCTGGTTAGCCCTAAACGAAACCCAGGACACCTTCCCAGCACCCGACCCCGGCTTCGTCAGTACAAACAGATAAGAAAAAAGAGAAACAGAAGGGGAGACACCTAAAATCTGACACAAAAGTTGGAAAAGCTTTAAAAACGCCCAAGAGTTCGGATGGAGTTGTGTAGGGGCAAGGTTACAAGACCAAAGGACCTCGGATTCCAGGTCGGTGAAAGGAAGACGGACACCTAGCTTGGAGAAGAAACAATCATAAGCATAGAAGAAAAGTTTCTCGGAACTCTCTAACGGCGGAAAACATACCCTCTCCTCGGACTCCGGGGCTGCTAACTCGTAATCCCGCTCAGACTCCCTGTTCTCACAAATACTACACTCCCTACGGAACCTAATCAGATACTCAGAATCTACAACAGACGGGACCCTTAAAGGAGCAGGATCTACCCAACCTAGACCACTCGGAATCTTGGTCGACATTGCTTGAAACACCTTTCGAGACATAAAAAAATCTTGCCTACAAAAAAAGAATACAACAGCAAAGACAAAAATCACACAAAGGCAGAAAAACCAAATTCAACAAAAACAAAAAGAAAGCAAAGTTCTTTTACAAACAAGAAGGCAGCAACTCGAATAACAAAAATGGATCGGAGAAAAGAGTCCCCCCACACACACGTACAAAGCAATAGCGGCGCCTCTTTTCGGGGCAACCCGGGCATAGAAGATATCAGAAAAAAGAAGCGTACAAAGCGAAAAAAGCAAACCTGGAAAAGAAGAAAGCGACGAGCTCCGACGAAAGGAAAAACGGCGGCGCAGAAAAGAACTCTGAAAAAACGCACAAAAAATGGAAGACGAAGAACAGAGAGAAAGAAGAGAAGATGCTCGAAAAGAAGTGATGAATAAACAAAGAAAAATGAAGAAAGGGGCAAATAAATAAAGCCTCCACAGAGCGCCGCACGGAAATCGAGGAAGAAACGGTAACAAGCAATAAATGCTGAAACGACCGTTTTCAAATTTTGAAAAAACTACTATGCCCGAGCTCGACCTTCCGAAAAAAGACGAACTCGGGCAGGGGCACTGTTCATACCCTGACCGAGCTCTCCAAACTCGGTAAAGCTGATAGAAGGCCCGACCTCGACCAAGGCCCACGTTCGAGGTCGGACCTCGGACAAACAGGCCAAAGAAAGGCCCATCAGAAGGAACTAAGCCCAAAACCTAAAGGCCGAAAGGGCCTGGGAAAGGCGGTTCCGCAAAGATAGAGATGAATCTCCCAAAAGATAAGATAAGATAAGAATATCTTATCCAGGGATGATCGCAGCCAACTACTATAAATACACTGGAGCACCCAGGTATAAGGCATACTCTAATTCTACTTGATATCTGCTTGGACCCATGCTAACTTAAGCATCGGAGTGTCATTGCAGGTACAACCCCCCGCCGTTCAGCACAACCAGCTCGGGTCACAGACCCCCCACCTCGGGCCTTGCCAGAAGACCGAGCTACACGTTTCAGGTAACCCTCGGAACAGTTAGTATGTGAGATGTAACTCTCCTTGGTTGAGATTATAGGAATTGTGTGGCTGGATTAGATTTGAGCTTCATCTCTTCTCATGAACAATTAGATCACGAGAGTGGCAATTGGTTATGTTGAGAGAGATTGAATCACCAAGAGATTGGGATTCAATCGCCCACTTGCCATGGATCTATACCCATGATTGAGGAAGATTTGACTAACATCAATTCATGAAAACTAGCATCTCTGATCCCTAATGATCTTCTCTACCATCAATTCTTATTTCTTTTGCTTCTAGTTGTTTGATTACCCATAACCCAATCCCCTTCTACATTCTTGCAATTTATTATTCTTGTCATTTACATTCTGTTTCTTTATTTCTTACTCTTTTGCTCTTTAGAATTCAGCACTCTATTTCTTGCAATTTACTTTTGATGTCATTTAAGTTTCTTGCAATTTAAGTTTCCGTTATTTACTTTCACTTTATTTCTACCCTCTAGTTCTTTACATTCTGTGTCATTTAAATTCTTGCAATTATGTTTAAAAATCAAAATGCTCATGAAATCAAAATTATGTTTGCTTGACTAAATCTACCATTTAACCAAAGTTGCTTAATCTACCAATCTCCGTGGGATCGACCTCACTCTTTGTGAGTTTTATTACTTGATACGACCCGGTATACTTGCCGGTTGTACGTGAAATCTAATTTTTACGTATCAAGTTTTTGGCGCCGTTGCCGGGGATTGGAAAGATTGACAATGATTAAGTGAAAGGTGGTTTAGATTGAGCATTTTTTTTTTGTGTTTTTGTTAAGCCTACTAACTGTTTGATACTTTGTTTCACTAACCCCAATTCCACTCTAGTTCTAAAATATTTCACTTGTGATTTTGGTTTTATTTGTGTATGTCAGGAGCTAATAGACATAATATTGAGGACGAGAGAACCCGCCGAAGGATAAGGAGAGCAGAAAGAGGAAAGGGAATAGTTGGTGAAGAGGATTCAGAGGGAGAAGATCAAGTCATGGAGGATGAGATGCACAATCCTGGAGGGGTCAACAACAATGATGGACCACCTAGAAGGGTGTTATCTTCATATACCATCCCTGATCCAAGACATTGTGGGAGCAGTATTGCTACACCAAATGTTCATGCCCATAACTTTGAGTTGAAACCTCAGCTCATCACTTTGGTACAGAACAATTGTTCTTATGGGGGGGACCCCTTGAAGACCCAAATCAACATCTATCTGTTTTTCTGAGGATATGCAATACAGTGAAGACAAATGGAGTGCATCCAGATGTCTACAAACTGCTATTATTTCCATTCTCTTTGAGGGACAAGGCCACTCAATGGCTAGAGTCATTCCCCAAGGAAAGCCTCAACAATTGGAATGATGTGATGGGCAGATTTCTAGCAAAGTTTTACCCACCTCAAAGAATCATCAAGTTGAAGACAGAGGTACAAACTTTCAGGCAAATGGAAGGGGAGTCATTGTATGAAGCCTGGGAGAGATATAAGGCACTCATGAGAAGATGTCCACCTGACATGTTTAGTGACTGGGTCAAACTCCAAAACTTCTATGAAGGTTTAAACTTAGAAGCAAGGAAGGGACTAGACTACTCATCAGGAGGATCACTTAACATGATGAAAACTGCCGAGGAGGCTCAAGACCTCATTGAGATTGTGGCAAACAATCAATATTATTACTCATCAGAGAGGCAGCATAATCCGACCCCAAAGAAAGGTGTAATGGAGCTCGAAGGTGTTGATGCTATCTTAGCACAAAACAAGTTAATGCACCAACAAATCCAACAACAAATGGAGATGATAACAAAGAGAATGGATGGTTTGCAACTTGCAGCAGTGAACACAACAAATCAATCATCACTTGAATGGGGCCAAGGTGAAGGGACCACTGTTGAACAACCACAAGAACAAGTTCAATACATGCAGAATACTTCAAATTCTCAGGATGAATTTCATGGTGATACATACAACTCATCTTGGAGAAATCATCCCAATTTAAAGTGGGGTGAAAACCATTGGCAAAAGAACAACAACCATAATCAATCCCGCAACACAAATAACCAAAATCACCATGCCACCAACACTAACCAATATAGAAAAACACAAAACACATATCAACACCCTCACAATAACTCACAAACTCACCAAAATAACTTCCCTGCACCAACATCCAACACACAGAATTACCACATTAATCCACCCAACAGCTTCCAACAACAATCACCCCCCATCATACCCCCAATTGACCATCATGAGACTAGAATTGCAAGTCTTGAAGCAACCTTGCAAGCACTTGCTCAAACCACTCAAGCCTTAGCTAAGGGACACAAGGAACATGAGGTCATCATGAAGAATATTGAGAGACAAGTGGGACAATTAGCCAAACAAGCTGAGCGACCAACCAATGTTCTTCCAAGTGATACGATACCCAACCCAAGAGACACAGAAAAAGCCATAAAATGGGAGGAGTGTAAAGCAATCACCCTGAGAAGTGGGAAGAAAGTGGAGACAGAAGCCATTACTCAGGAAGAGCACATCAAAGAAGGCTTAAAAGAAGAGGTGAAGGAACAAAAGCAGGAGCAAGAAACCTATACACAAAGTGATAAATTAGCTAAGAAGGAGGCAGTGAAAGCATACCAACCAATGCTCCCATACCCTCAAAGGTTTAAAGAAGAGAACAAAGAGAAGCAATATTCCAAATTCTTGGAAATATTCAAGACACTACACATCAACATCCCCTTCATTGAAGCACTTAAACAAATGCCCCTATATGCTAAGTTCATGAAGGAATTGTTAACAAAGAAAAGATCCTTGAAAGAGGGACAAACGGTTGTGATGACCAGGGAGTGTAGTGCCATCATCCAGAAAAAGTTGCCAAAGAAGATGAAAGACCCAGGGAGCTTTCACATCCCCTGCACAATAGGCAACATGATGATTGAGAGAGCATTTTGTGATCTTGGTGCAAGCATAAATCTGATGCCTTTATCTTTGATGAGGAAGCTTCAGATTCATGAATTGAAACCTACAAAGATAGCCCTTCAAATGGCGGATAAATCTATTCAGCAAGCACTCGGGGTTGTAGAGAATGTATTAGTAAAGGTGGACAAATTTTTCCTCCCAGTTGACTTTGTCATCCTAGACATAGAGGAAGATGACAACACTCCCATTATTCTAGGGAGGCCCTTTTTAGCCACTGCCAGGGCATTGATAGATGTCGAAAAAGGAGAATTAATGCTAAGGGTGCATGATGAGCATATAGTGTTCCATGTCTTCAAGAATTTGCAAGACTCCACCCAAGAGGAAGAGTGTATGAAGATTGATTCCATAGATCCAAACTTGAAAGAGGCACCTGATGAGGCACTTCCAAGCTCATGCTGGAAAGAAAATGAAGAGGTGGAGGTGCTGCAACAAGCTCAAAGAATAGAGGAGAAGCTGCAATCAAAGTCAGCATTTAAGATTCATAGCAAGGACAGTCCAAAAATTGAGATCCCAAAACCTGAACTATCTTCTGGAAAAGAAGAGAGTCCCAAGAAGAAAATGCCAAGAGGATGGAGAAACAAGAAAATCTCCACTGAAGACTTCTCACCAGGGGATAAAGTGATGCTAACTTACCAACCAATAGAGACATCTCCACACTTTTCTGGATACTACACAGTGAACAAAATCCTCTCACTTGAACATGTGAAAATCATCAAGAATGATACTGGAAGGAAGCTCACGGTGAGAGGGGAAGGATTAAGGCACTATGATCATCATCCGCCCTAAAGAGGGACAACCGTCAAGCTAATGACGATAAAAAAGCGCTTGTTGGGAGGCAACCCAACCAAAGGTAGTATTCTTTTCTTAGTTAATTCAATAAAAGAGTTAAGTATATTTATCTGCATTGCAAGGAGCTAAGTTTGGTGTTACACACCAACAGAATTCAAAGGTGAATGTGAGGTGCTAAGTTTGGTGTTCCACCAAAAAGTTTCATTAAAGACACATTTTAACCCTTTGCATGATTAGTCACTAGCTCCAAACAATCAGAAAAATTACTTAACAATTGCTACTTTTAATTTAGATTTTATTTCCTTAATTGTTATCTTTAATTTTGCTTACTTGAAACACATGTGCTACTAATGTTTCATTGTGTAAGACATTCATGATCTATCTTAGCCCCATAGCCATGGTTCTAATTGTTGCTTGAGGACAAGCAATCATTCTAAGTTTGGTGTGGGAAGGGAAAGAAAAGGAGGAGAAGGACAACAATAGAGAAGATAAATTACAAGGTTGTAAAGTTCTTTTTCCTCTCATTTGTTTCCAGCACTTTAAATTGCATGATTGTCTTATTACCTTCTTTATATGCATGTGTGGTATGAATAAGCATAGCTTGAATTTTGATTTGCAATATGTTGCTATGGCATTATGACTACCAACTTGAGTTTTGTGAATTCAAAAGCAAAAAAAGGCATCATGATCATAAACAAACAAGGAATTAAAGAAGAACTTGGCATGTGCATACAAGTATTGGAAGGCTAGTATGTTTGATTGTTGCTCAATTGCATTACATTTGATTTAATTGAAGTTTTCATCTAGGACATTTTGTGAAATCTTTTGAAATCATGAAAACCTTGAAAAAAAAAAAAGAGGCAAAGAAAAGAAAAAGGGAAAGAATGAGAAAGTTGAAGGCTCTGAGTACCAATGACAATTCCATTGTTAAGTACTTGTGGTGTTTATGTATCAAGTAAAATGCTTGAAAACAAAACACTTAGAAGTCAAGGCTAGGCTCAAGTGCAAAAGCACTCCCTCAAAGCTCAAGGTTCTGAGCATCAATGATTAGAGAGTCAAGAAAAGAAAAGAAAAAATGAGCCTAATGAAGTCCTCTAATTAAATGCTTGTGGTGCTTATGTATCAAGTGGTAATACTTGAAAACAAAGCATTTAGAATCGTAGCTTTGTTATTAACTCATGGGGCAAAGCACCCAAAAGGAGAAGCTAATAAGAAAAATCAAAAGCTTGTTTCAAGGAAGAATTATAAGAAAAAGATTTCATAAAGTGAGCTAGATAGAAGCATCAATCATTTACATTTCTTTTGTGATTGTAGCATGCATAGAAAACTAGCTTGCCATGAACATTAACTTGCTATTCTTCTAACCTTGGATTGTCAATCTCTATTGCATGATTCTTTTCTTGCTTGAGGACAAGCAAGGTTTAAGTTTGGTGTTGTGATGCATTCGCATATTTGCCATTTTAACTAGTTAGTTTAGTTAGTTTTAGCTTAGGTTCATTCACTTTCTTTGAAATAAATGAGCAATTTTGTGAGTTTTCCTCCATGCATCCATGAACCAAGAATTAAGTGAAATTTGGCATAATTCATGCAAATAAATCAAGGAGTTTATATACAAGTTGATGTGAATGATTCCCTTGAAAATTATTGCATAAGATGGCAAAACTTTGAGGAAAGTTCTTTGGTTTATGTTAGGTGATGAAGCAAGAAGATAATGGAGCAAGAAAATATTGGAGAAAGGAAGAACAAGCAAGTTGGCAACTTGGAAATCAAGTTGGCAACTTGCTAGTGTGTGTCCAGCAGAGTTGGCAGCTTGACCTCCCCCTCTTCAAGGATGAATATCTTGAACCACAAGGATCCAATTGGCATGATTCCAATTGCGTTGAGAAGCTGACATCAAGAGCTTTCCAACGATATATAATAGTCCATAATGTGGCGAGGAATGGAAGCTCAAATCAGAGGGAAACTCAAGCCCCAAGAGCAAGGAAATGAAGCATTGCAAAACGCCAGGAGCCATCAGGGGAAGCCACCAGAGGAAGAGTAGCACGTTGCCAACGCCAACATCAAGTTGGCAACGCCCAAGCCAAGTTGAAGAAGAGCCTGGCGTTGTTGCTGGCGTGTTTGCCAACAACTTGGGCAACAACGCCCAGGCAGCTTGAGGATGCTCTCTTCAAGAATGTGTATCTTGAGCTAGAAAACTCCAATTGAGGTGAAATCAGTGGCATTGGAAAGTAGACATCAAGAGCTTTTCAACCATATATCACAATATGAAATTGGAGTTCATTTGAAGGTTCAAATGTTGGCTTCATTTAGAGCCTCAAACATGGAAAGTATTGTTTCTGGATTGCTCACCAAGTTGGCAACGCCCAACCAAGTTGCCAACGCCCAAAATGAAGAGAGGAGCACCAACCAAGTTGCCAACGCCCACAAGCCTTGCCATGCACGTTGCCAACGCCAGGAAGGGCACCAATCAAGTTGCCAACGCCCATAAGCCATGCCATGCACGTTGCTAACGCCCATAAGCCTTGCCATGCACGTTGCCAACGCCAGGAAGCAAACATGGAGCCTTGAGAAAGGCTCGAGCACGTTGCCAACGTGCTGAAGAGAAGGAGTGTTTGGCAACAATGCCAGGATGGTGAGGAAATTGTGATGCACGTTGCTAACTTGGAATGTAGGGGCGTTATCCACAACAACTCCAACAAGGCAGCCTGACCATGTCCACTTCAATGGAAGATATCTTGAGCTACAGAGATCCAAATCGAGTGCTTCCAGTTGCATTGGAAAGCTGACATTCAGAGCTTTCCAACCATATATAATAGTCTATGGTGGAGCACAAAATTGAAGCCAAACCAGAGTCATCTTTAGGCCCTAAAAACAAGAACATGAAGTAAAATTCAAGAAGGCTAGAGATTAGCCTTGGAGTGTGGCACGAGCACGTTGCCAACGTGCATATAAGGGTGCGTGTTTTGCAACAACGCCAGCCCCAAGTCCCTGCCTTGGGAGGTTAAGGCACGGGCACGTTGCCAACTTGGGAGTGAAGGTGCGTTTTTGGCAACAACTTGGCAGCTTAACCTTACCTTCTTTGAGGAACCATAACTTGAGCTAGGAAAGTCCAATTGAGGTGATTCCAGTGGCATTAGAAAATAGACATCAAGAGCTTTCCAATGATGTATAGTAGTCCATATTGAAGTAGAAGGTTGACACTCAAATTCTGAGCTACATTTAGCATGAAAGTAGAGCCAAGAAGAGGAGAAGCAAGTTGTTAGCAACAACTTGGGCTAGCAACGCCCAAGTCTTAAACTCACTTCCAGGAAATGATGATTGTTCATACCCTGACCGAGCTCTCCAAACTCGGTAAAGCTGATAGAAGGCCCGACCTCGACCCAAGGCCCACGTTCGAGGTCGGACCTCGGACAAACAGGCCAAAGAAAGGCCCATCAGAAGGAACTAAGCCCAAAACCTAAAGGCCGAAAGGGCCTGGGAAAGGCGGTTCCGCAAAGATAGAGATGAATCTCCCAAAAGATAAGATAAGATAAGAATATCTTATCCAGGGATGATCGCAGCCAACTACTATAAATACACTGGAGCACCCAGGTATAACTCATACTCTAATTCTACTTGATATCTGCTTGGACCCATGCTAACTTAAGCATCGGAGTGTCATTGCAGGTACAACCCCCCGCCGTTCAGCACAACCAGCTCGGGTCACAGACCCCCACCTCGGGCCTTGCCAGAAGACCGAGCTACACGTTTCAGGTAACCCTCGGAACATTGGCGCCGTTGCCGGGGACCTGGAAGTCATCCCTTTACCATGGCGGACGACCCTCCCAACAATAACCACGCTACATCAGAACAAGAAGAGGAAGTTGACACCGGAGAACGGCCGGACAGCCCTCTATCACCACACACTCCAGGAGGAAACAAACAGAATCGCCCAAAGACATCACCCCCAGACAAAGATCCACAAAATCCCGAAAGAGAAAAAAGTTCGGAGATTCTGGAAACAGTTCGGGCACAACAAAGCCGGCTGAGACAACTCGAAGAGGACGTAAAGAAGCAGAAGGAAACTGAACAGGATCTGAGAAGGGAAGCTCGCAAACGCAGAGAATTGGAAGAAAAACTGCGGAAGATAGAGGCCAACCTGAAAGATCGGACGGAACACGGCACCACTCCCGAAAGCAACCATGATCCCTTCACACAAGAGATCATGAAAGAGAAGGTACCGCGAAACTTCAAACCACCAGATATGGACCTCTACGACGGCACCACCGATCCAAGTCATCACCTCAGCAATTTCAGAAGCAGAATGTACTTAGTCGACGCCTCCGACGCGATTCGATGCAAAGCCTTCCCCACCACTCTCACTAAGTCAGCCATGAAGTGGTTCGACAACCTGCCACCAGGATCAATCTCCAGCTTTGAAGACCTGACCAAAAAATTCTTAACAAGGTTCTCTATTCAAAAGGACAAGGCAAAACATGCCCCCAGCCTACTCGGGATCAAACAAGGCAACCAAGAAACTCTCAGAGAGTACATGGAGCGATTCAACAAGGCCTGCCTGGACATACAACACTTGCCCACGGAAGCAGCCATCATGGGACTAGCAAACGGCCTAAAAGAAGGACCGTTTAGCCAATCCCTATCCAAAAGATACCCGACCTCCTTATACGAAGTACAAGAACGGGCAGGAAAGTATATCAACATGGAAGAAACCTCCCAGCTGAGAGACTCTTCCAGGAAGGAGTCAACCTACCCGCCCCGAGATCGAGATCGGGAACAGAAAAGAAAGAAGAATCCAACTCGGACAAGCCACGAAAATACCACAGCTACACTCCCCTCCGAGTCTCCCTGGTAGACGTCTACAGAGAAGTATGCCACACCGAGAAGATCCCACCACCCAAACCTCTGAAGCACAAGAGAGCAGGAAGAGATCGGTCCGAGTACTGCGAATATCACAGACTCTACGGCCACTCTACTAACGACTGCCACGACTTAAAGAATGTTATAGAAAAGCTAGCCAGAGAGGGAAAACTCGACAGATACATAGCTGAGAAAGGAGAAGAAACCAGAAAGAGAAGACGGGGAGATAACGAAGATCGGGCCGAGCAAACACGAACCCCGCGAACTCCTGAAAGGCACATACACATGATAAACGGAGGTTTCGCAGGGGGAGGGACATCCAAATCCTCACGGAAGAGACACCTCAAAGAAGTCTACCATGTCCGAGAAGACAGCCCCTTACCCGAGTTACCTACTATCTCATTTACCCGAGAAGATGCTCTTGGAATAATACCCGGACACGACGACCCTATGGTGATCACCATCATCCTAGCCAACGCCAACTTACATCGAACCCTGATCGACCAAGGAAGCTCAGCAGATATCCTGTTCAAAGCAGCCTTCGACAAGCTCGGACTCGAAGAAAAAGAGCTAAAAGCCTATCCCACTGACCTGTTTGGACTAGGAGATACCCCGATCCGCCCCTTGGGATACATCTCATTACACACTACCTTTGGAAAGGCGAGCAAACCAAAACCTAAGCATCGACTACATTGTAGTCGACGTCACTTCAGCATACAATGCCCTCATCGGACGACCAACCCTAAACAGACTAGCGGCTATAGTCTCGACCCCACACCTCTGTATGAAGTTCCCTACCGCAAAGGGAATCGCTACCCTAAAAGGCGACCAAAAACTAGCACGACGATGCTACAACGAAAGCCTGAGCCTAAAAGGGAAAGAGGTCAACACAATAGAACTCGGGCGAGTCCAAGCCCGAGAAGATCTTCGGCCACAACCAGAAGGAGAGACCGAAAAGATCCAGATCGGGAACACACCCGAGAAAGTAACAAACATAGGGGCAAACCTCGAAGCAGGCCTAAAGGAGGAACTCACAACCCTCTTAAGGGAGAATTCCGACCTCTTCGCCTGGAAAGCCTCCGATATACCAGGCATAAGCCCCGACCTGATGCAGGGTTCATTAGGGAAGTAAAGTACCCCCTATGGCTCGCAAACGTGGTCCTAGTGAAGAAGCCCAATGGAAAATGGAGGATGTGCGTCGACTACACGGATCTCAACAAAGCCTGCCCCAAAGATCCATATCCACTACCGAACATCGACGCCTTAGTCGATGCCGCTTCGGGCTACAGATACCTCTCCTTCATGGATGCATACTCGGGATACAATCAAATCCCGATGTATGGACCCGACCAAGAAAAGACCTCGTTCATAACCCCAAGGGCAAACTACTGCTACGTAGTAATGCCCTTCGGGCTGAAGAACGCAGGGGCAACCTACCAGAGGCTAATGAACAAAATGTTCTCAGAACACATCGGGCTACAGCTAGAGGTGTACGTCGACGACATGCTAGTAAAGACACAAGAAGACAGAAACTTGGTCGCCGACCTCAGCAGTATCTTCGACACCCTCCGGAAACACAACATGAGACTTAACCCGACAAAGTGCACCTTCGCCGCAGAAGCCGGGAAGTTCTTAGGCTTCATGCTGACTCAGAGAGGCATCGAAGCAAACCCGGACAAATGCCAAGCAATACTCAATATGAAAAGCCCGACGTGTGTCAAAGAAGTACAACAACTAAATGGGAGACTAGCCGCCCTATCAAGATTCTTGGCAGGATCAGCGATAAGATCACTCCCTCTCTACTCACTCTTAAAGAAAGGGAAACCCTTCTCTTGGACCCCGGAATGCGAAAAGGCCTTCCAAGAATTCAAGGAATTCCTCGGGCAGCCACCAATCTTAACCCGACCTCTAAAAGGGGAAGAGCTCGTACTATACCTGTCGGTCGGACATCGGGCAGTCGCCTCGGCACTAATACGAGAAAATGAGGAGGGGCAACACCCCATATACTTCGTAAGCAAAGCACTACAAGGGGCCGAATTAAACTATCAGAAAATAGAGAAATTCGCCTATGCACTAGTGTTCACAGCTCGGAGACTCCGCCCCTACTTTCAAGCCCACACCATCAAAGTCCGGACAAACCAACCCATGAGACACATCCTACAAAAGACAGACATGGCAGGACGAATCCTACAATGGGCGGTGGAATTGTCCGAGTTCGACCTCCACTATGAAGCCCGGACTGCCATAAAATCTCAATACCTAGCCGACTTCGTCGCAGAATACACTGAGACCCCGGGAACCCCACTCTCATGGAATCTGTATGTCGACGGATCCTCAAACAAAACAGGAAGCGGGGCCGGTGTTATACTCGAAAGCGATCAAGGAACACGGATTGAGCTATCCCTAAAATTCGAGTTCCAGGCCTCAAATAACCAAGCCGAATACGAAGCCCTACTAGCGGGACTAAAACTAGCCGAAGAGGTCAGAGCAAAGAGGATCACGATCTTCAGCGACTCCCAGGTCGTCACATCACAAGTAAATGGAAGCTACCAGGCCAAAGACCCTACTATGAAAAAATACCTGGACCAAACACAGGCGCAATTACGACACTTCCCGGAAATACAAATCCAGCACATACCCCGGGAGCAAAATGCCCGGGCAGACGCCCTCTCAAAACTTGCTAGCACCAAGCCCGGAGGGAACAACAGAAGTCTCCTCCAAGAAACTCTACAATCCCCCTCCGTGTTAAGGGAGGAAGAAATACTAAATATATCCGGGCAACAACAAGGATGGATAACCCCCATACTCAACTATCTGAAATCGGGAACTCTCCCCGCCGAAAGAAAAGAAGCTAAAAGGCTTACAAAAGACGCCCAGAACTACACGTTAATCCACGACGTATTATACAGAAGAGGATTCTCAAACCCCCTCCTGAGGTGCGTCCCGACCACAGAAACAAAGAGCGTCCTCGAAGAAGTCCACAAAGGCATGTGTGGGAACCATCTCGGAGCCCGGGCCCTGTCCAAGAAAATAGTCAGAGCCGGGTTCTACTGGCCGACCTTGCAAAGAGACGCGGCAGAGTTTGTGAAAATATGCCCCCCCTGCCAAAAAAACGCCAATTTTCACAAAGCACCGCCCGAAGACCTCATAAGCATCACCGCACCATGGCCCTTCGCAAAGTGGGGACTCGACCTACTCGGCCCATTCCCACAAGGACCGGGGCAAGTCAAGTACCTCATAGTAGGGGTCGACTACTTCACAAAGTGGATCGAGGCTGAACCCTTAGCCACTATTACGGCTCAGAAAAGCCGTAAATTCCTATACAAAAACATTGTCACGAGGTTCGGAGTCCCCTACTCCATCACAACAGACAATGGAACACAGTTCACAGACACAAGTTTTCAGAACTTGGTGGCCGAGCTAAAAATCAAACAGCAGTTCACATCGGTCGAACACCCGCAAGCCAATGGACAAGCAGAGGCCGCAATAAAGTCATCTTGGCCGGGTTAAAACGAAGACTCCAAGAGGCCAAAGGGGCATGGGCCGATGAACTCCCCCAGGTATTATGGGCATATCGGACAACCCCGCACTCTACAACAGGAGAATCCCCATTCCGACTAGCCTACGGAATGGAGGCAATGATTCCCGTCGAAATAGACGAAGGATCACCCAGAACCATCTTCTACAACGAAGGAGGCAACCCTCAGGCACAAAGGGAAGAACTCGACCTCCTACCCGAGGTCCGAGAAAGAGCCCGAATCAGAGAAGAAGTCTTAAAACGACGAACGGCCCTCAGATATAACCGAAAGGTGATAAAACGAAGCTTCTCCACTCACGACCTGATTTTAATCCGAAACGACATCGGAACACAAAAATCGGGAGAAGGAAAGCTAGCCGCAAATTGGAAGGGGCCCTACAAAGTAACAGAAGTCTTAGGGACAGGCTACTACAAGATATCCGACCTAGAAGGCAATGAGCTGCCCAGAACCTGGCACGCCTGTAACCTAAGACGATACTACAGCTAGAAAAACTTAACCCGAGGTGTACTCTTTTTCCCCACGAGGGTTTTTTAATGAGACACCCGGTTAAGTAGGACACCCGACCTAGTCAAAAGGGTAAACACTTCGTACATATTCTTCTTTTTAATACTAATCAAATTTCTTTATTTTCTCTTTCTCGTTATAAAGCATATCCTAAAAAGTACCCCACCAAGGCGCATTAATTTATGCTCGGCAAAACGCAAAAAATCATTTGCCAAAGGCCATACGAGGTCGGCAAAGATGAAGCGACGAGGTTCAAATTAATGTGAGAAGTTATAAAAGTAACTCTGAAATGGCTCAAAAAGCCAAATAGAAAAGAAGTTACAAAAATAACTTAAAAAAGGCCGACCAAACAACGAAGTCGGACCTGACCAAAGGGGTACTCAAGGATCCCGATGTCCGAGAGTAAACTCGGACCAAAGAAAGAAGCTGGCAAAGAACCAGGACTTCGAGAAACGCTAGCTAAAAAGTTGTTACCCAAAAACAACTAAAAAGCAAAAAGCGAGAAAGTCAAGGCGCTAGCTAAAAAGTTGTTACCCAAAAACAACTAAAAAGCAAAAAGCGAGAAAGTCAAGGCGCTAGCTAAAAAGTTGTTACCCAAAAACAACTAAAAAGCAAAAAGCGAGAAAGTCAAGGCGCTAGCTAAAAAGTTGTTACCCAAAAACAACTAAAAAGCAAAAAGCGAGAAAGTCAAGGCGCTAGCTAAAAAGTTGTTACCCAAAAACAACTAAAAAGCAAAAAGCGAGAAAGTCAAGGCGCTAGCTAAAAAAGTTGTTACCCAAAAACAACTAAAAAGCAAAAAGCGAGAAAGTCAAGGCGCTAGCTAAAAGGTTGTTACCCAAAAACAACTAAAAAGCAAAAAGCGAGAAAGTCAAGGCACTAGCTAAAAAGTTGTTACCCAAAAATAACTAAAAAGCAAAAGCGAGAAGTCAAAGCGCTAGCTAAAAAGTTGTTACCCAAAACAACTAAAAAAGCAAAAAGCGAGAAGTCAAAACGCTAGCTAAAAAGTTGTTACCCGAGAACAACTAAAAAGCATAAAAGCGGAACGAGACAATCGAAACACAAAGCATGGCATAATAAAGCTACAAGAGTAGCTAAAATAGCAGAACAGGTGTCCAAAATGTTTGCAGAAAACATCCAAAAAACAAAAAGCCCACAGGTCGGGCAAAAGCACAAAAGTACAAAAAATTACAGAGGATCAAGGCCCTTTCCAGACTCCGCATCAACACCTGGCTGAAACATGGATATCGGGACTGCAGGAACAGCACCATCGCTTGGAACCTCCATACCAACTCTATCCTCGGCCAAAGGTGAAGTCGGGTTCACGACCGGAGCCTCGGGGTCGGACACCGGAGCCTTGGGGTCGGACATCGGAACCTCATCCTCAACAGGGGCAGGAACAATCTTCCCCTCCACAACCATGTTATCCGTACTGAACAAACTGAGATCCAATTCGGGAGCAAGAACCCGGACCTGATCCCTCAAATTCACAAACATAGCATCCATACCCTTGGCCACATTATCTTCCAGCTCATAAAAGTCATCCCGAGCAGATTGCAGCTTCTCCTTCGTCTCCACAAGCTCAGCATACAGCTTGGTATAGTTCTCCGTCGCCACCCTCGCCATCTCCTCAGACGTCTTCGCCACCGCCACAGCCGCGGTAGCCCTAGTCTTCTCTTCCTCCAAAGACTCCTCCAGCTCGGCAATCCTAGCATCCTTCAGCTGACTAACCTTATCAAGCTCGGACCGGGCCTTCTCAAGTCGGGAGCTGGTCGCCCCAAGGGGAGCTTTCTTAAACTCCCGAGCAATGGCGGCATGAAGGCTAGCCATCCGAACACAACTCCGCGCCATATACTGAAAAGTGATGCTCCATGGACGCATTATCAGTAGAAATAAAAGTCTGAGGAAGAATGTGCTGCTCAACCCAACCGAGAGCATCGAAATCCTTGTCATTGAAACCAGCAGGCTCTCGGGAAGTCTTCTGTTTCTTGGGGGGAGGACCCGAGGTCGAGGTCGGGGAAAGCTGACCGGGTCCGGAGGTCGGAGGATCCTGAGTTATAGCTCGGAACTGAGGGACCGGAATGGTCTTCGACCGAGTCTGAACACCAATTGTAGTCTTCTGCGGAGAAGGTTGGGGAGAAGCTTCAGCCTCGATATTCCGAGATGCCGCAGATTTCTTCGCTCGACGGAGAAACTTCATAGAATCAGCCTGAGAAGACATCTCTGCAGAAACGAAACAAAGAGGTTATCAAACAGAAAGATCAAAACAAAGTCAAAATATGAAAATGAAATCTCAAAAAGAGGTCGGGAGCTACCTAACTCGGAACGGAGAAGGCTTGGATCTCCCAACATTTTCTTCGTATCCAAGTAAGGTGCCCGACCCCATAGACTGCTCAACACACCAACGAAAGCCTGTTCCACCTCATCTAGACTCTCGAAAGTGTACTTAACCGACACCACACTCTCTTGCCAACAAAGAGGAAACGAAGGCTCCCCACTCTCATCTAAGAAAAAAGGTCGGACATCTCCAACAGCCCGGACTTTGAAGTAATAGTTTTTGAAATCGTGAAACGACTCATCATACAAAGTGCAAAATTTCCTACCCTGGTTAGCCCTAAACGAAACCCAGGACACCTTCCCAGCACCCGACCCCGGCTTCGTCAGTACAAACAGATAAGAAAAAGAGAAACAGAAGGGGAGACGCCTAAAATCTGACACAAAAGTTGGAAAAGCTTTAAAAACGCCCAAGAGTTCGGATGGAGTTGTGTAGGGGCAAGGTTACAAGACCAAAGGACCTCGGATTCCAGGTCGGTGAAAGGAAGACGGACACCTAGCTTGGAGAAGAAACAATCATAAGCATAGAAGAAAAGTTTCTCGGAACTCTCTAACGGCGGAAAACATACCCTCTCCTCGGACTCCGGGGCTGCTAACTCGTAATCCCGCTCAGACTCCCTGTTCTCACAAATACTACACTCCCTACGGAACCTAATCAGATACTCAGAATCTACAACAGACGGGACCCTTAAAGGAGCAGGATCTACCCAACCTAGACCACTCGGAATCTTGGTCGACATTGCTTGAAACACCTTTCGAGACATAAAAAAATCTTGCCTACAAAGAAAGAATACAACAGCAAGACAAAAATCACACAAAGGCAGAAAAACCAAATTCAACAAAAACAAAAGAAAGCAAAGTTCTTTTACAAACAAGAAGGCAGCAACTCGAATAACAAAAATGGATCGGAGAAAAGAGTCCCCCCACACACACATACAAAGCAATAGCGGCGCCTCTTTTCGGGGCAACCCGGGCATAGAAGATATCAGAAAAAAGAAGCGTACGAAGAATAAAAGCGAAAAAAGCAAACCTGGAAAAGAAGAAAGCGACGAGCTCCGACGAAAGGAAAAACGGCGGCGCAGAAAAGAACTCTGAAAAAACGCACAAAAAATGGAAGACGAAGAACAGAGAGAAAGAAGAGAAGATGCTCGAAAAGAAGTGATGAATAAACAAAGAAAAATGAAGAAAGGGGCAAATAAATAAAGCCTCCACAGAGCGCCGCACGGAAATCGAGGAAGAAACGGTAACAAGCAATAAATGCTGAAACGACCGTTTTCAAATTTTGAAAAAACTACTATGCCCGAGCTCGACCTTCCGAAAAAAGACGAACTCGGGCAGGGGCACTGTTCATACCCTGACCGAGCTCTCCAAACTCGGTAAAGCTGATAGAAGGCCCGACCTCGACCCAAGGCCCACTTTCGAGGTCGGACCTCGGACAAACAGGCCAAAGAAAGGCCCATCAGAAGGAACTAAGCCCAAAACCTAAAGGCCGAAAGGGCCTGGGAAAGGCGGTTCCGCAAAGATAGAGATGAATCTCCCAAAAGATAAGATAAGATAAGAATATCTTATCCAGGGATGATCGCAGCCAACTACTATAAATACACTGGAGCACCCAGGTATAACTCATACTCTAATTCTACTTGATATCTGCTTGGACCCATGCTAACTTAAGCATCGGAGTGTCATTGCAGGTACAACCCCCCGCCGTTCAGCACAACCAGCTCGGGTCACAGACCCCCCACCTCGGGCCTTGCCAGAAGACCGAGCTACACGTTTCAGGTAACCCTCGGAACAATGATGCACGTTGCCAACGTGCATTAAGGCCTGCGTTATTGACAAAAACGCCAAGCCAATGGGCCAGAAGCATGATGAACTCTTCCTTTCCAAGTCTAGCAACACTTCTTCCAATTGAGCCAAGAATTCAACAAAGAGGAAGCCCATATTGATAACCCAATTCAAGATATTTGAAAGAGCTTTAGGAGTAGTATAAATAGAAGAGATTGATGTACTTGTAGGGGACTTTGGAATACTTTTTTACACTTAGAATTTTTATACACTTTTAGCACTTGTACTTGGCTTTTGTTAGAACTTCCGGGTACTCTCCCGGAAAGCTCATCTTTGGTTTTCTATTGGAATTCTTCTTCTTCATTTTCAAGTTTTAAGCACTTCATTCTTCTTCTTCTTCTTCTTCCTTTACATTTAGTTTAATTTTGATTTATGGCAATTGTTGTTGAAATTGGAGCAATGACTCACTAAACCCCACTTTCATTAGGGGGAGGAGCTCTGTTTGTTGGAGTGAATTGGTGAACCCATCTTCTCCTCCTCAATTCTAGTGGTTGATCTAAAGAGGGAACTCTTGCTCTTCATAGATTCAACCACCATCGAGAGAGGGGTTAATCTACATGAATTATGTGGTGAATTTGAGGAATGAGCCACATAATTCAGTTTAGAGTTCATCCTTTCATGATTTCTTTAATCAATATACCTTGGTTAGTATGTGAGATGTAACTCTCCTTGGTTGAGATTATAGGAATTGTGTGGCTGGATTAGATTTGAGCTTCATCTCTTCTCATGAACAATTAGATCACGAGAGTGGCAATTGGTTATGTTGAGAGAGATTGAATCACCAAGAGATTGGGATTCAATCACCCACTTGCCATGGATCTATACCCATGATTGAGGAAGATTTGACTAACATCAATTCATGAAAACTAGCATCTCTGATCCCTAATGATCTTCTCTACCATCAATTCTTATTTCTTTTGCTTCTAGTTGTTTGATTACCCATAACCCAATCCCCTTCTACATTCTTGCAATTTATTATTCTTGTCATTTACATTCTGTTTCTTTATTTCTTACTCTTTTGCTCTTTAGAATTTAGCACTCTATTTCTTGCAATTTACTTTTGATGTCATTTAAGTTTCTTGCAATTTAAGTTTCCGTTATTTACTTTCACTTTATTTCTACCCTCTAGTTCTTTACATTCTGTGTCATTTAAATTCTTGCAATTATGTTTAAAAATCAAAATGCTCATGAAATCAAAATTATGTTTGCTTGACTAAATCTACCATTTAACCAAAGTTGCTTAATCTACCAATCTCCGTGGGATCGACCTCACTCTTTGTGAGTTTTATTACTTGATACGACCCGGTCTACTTGCCGGTTGTACGTGAAATCTAATTTTTACGTATCACTTGTACCTCTCCCAAGCATCATAGAGAGACTCACTCTCCTTCTGCCTGAAGGTCTGGACATCTGTCACTAGCTTCGCTAGTCTCTGTGCAGGAGAGAACTTGTTCAGGAAATTGTTAACAACCTGATCCCAAGTGTTCACATTTCCTCTGAGTTCCATATGCCACCATTCATTTGCTTGAGCATTCAAAGAAAATGTAAAGAGTTTTAGTCTGGGAACTTCAGGGTCCACTCTGTTGGCCTCTACAGTATCACAAAACTGCAGGAAGTCAGAGATAAACTTACTAGGGTCTTCTTGTGGGTGTCCATGAAATTGGCACTTTTGTCGTAATAGCAGGATCTGGTCTAGGTCGACCTGAAAGTCATCTGAGTCAATAGGAATGTTAAATAATTAAGAACCCAGAGGTCTCCTAATTCGTATATTCCCTTTTAGATCCATTAGTGACTTCAATGTTCTTGCATACAAAAACAAGAAAACAAGAAAGAAGAAGAATGGGAGCTCTTTGTCAAAGAATAGAGAACTCCCTGTGAGATGTGATCAAGAAAGGAAAGAAGAATGAAGATAGAAGAGAGAGAAGATAAGTAACTACTTAAGAAAATATTTGAAATTAAGATAAGATAGAAGATTAGAAAAGATTTGATTTTAAATATAATTGAAAAAGTCAACAAAATAAGATATGAGTTGAAAAAATTTGAAAAAGATTTAATTTTAAAAAGGTTTGATTTTGAAATTTGAATTTTGGAATTTAAATTTTGAAATTTGAAATTTGGAATTTAAATTTTGAAATTTGAATTTTAAAATTTGAGTTTGAAAAAAGATAAGATTTTTGAATTTTGAAGAAAGATAAAAATATAAGATAAGATTTTAAAAAAAGATATGATTTTTTGAAAGACTTAATTTTGAAAAGATTTGAATTTTGATTTTTAAAACTGAGATAAGATAAGATAAAAATTTTGAAATTGAAATCTGAATTTTTAATGAAAATTTCGAAAATATGATTAAAATAAAGATAGAAAAGATATTTTTTATTTTTAAATTTAATGAGGAGAGAGAAAAACAAGTAAAAGATACAAAACTTAAAATTTTTAGATCTAGGACCCCAAGTTTTTGAAAATTTGAAGGAAAAACACAAAGGGACACCAAACTTAAAAATTTCAAGATCAAAACAAAAAGAAAACACAAGAACACTTTGAAGATTGAGAAGAATACCAAGAACAAGACTCAAAAACTCAAAGAACACAAGAACATGTAAAAGACACCACACATAAAGTTTTTGAAAACCAAACATAAAATTTTCGAAAAATATAAAGAAGAACACCAAAAAACACCAAATTTAAATATTGACACAAGATTTAAACAAAGAAACTATTTTTGAAAGAAAGACTCAAAGAAATCGAAAAAAATTCAACAAGAACAAAAAAAAAGACTCAAACAAAAAAATGATTTTTTTGTGACTAAACAAAAATAATGATTAATAGAGAAAAGAAAAATATTTTTGAAAATTTTTTTTATTTTTTTTGAAAATAAAGAAGAAGAAAATAAAAATAAAAGACTCAAAGAAAATTAAATAAAATACATGATCTGGGGAACAAGATAATCCGTCAGTTGTCCAATCTCGAACAATCCCGGCAATGGTGCCAAAAACTTGGTGTACGAATCCCCACACTTCATACAACTGTACTAACAAGTGCACTGGATCGTCCAAGTAATACTTGAGCGAGTCAGGGTCAATCCCACGAGGATTGTGGCTTGAAGTAAGTTATGGTTATCTTGTAGGTCTTAGTCAGGCAGATCAAAGAATTGGTTTTGTTTAGATGCAGTTTGATTGTAAGGAATAAAGAAAAGTATATAAAATACTTTGTGAATTCGAATGTAAATAGGAATAAGAAGATGGTTAAGGATTAGAGTTGCTTTGTCTTTTTGAATTAACTCTGGTATTACTGTCTCCTTTGCTTGTGAATGATTTCTTCTATGGCAGGTTGTATATTATCAACACCGTATGGCCGTGGTCATTAATCTCCTCTGCTTTAGATCAAACGCCGTATGGCCGCGGTCATCCAATCTGAACGAGGGTGAAGCTCTACTCAAAATGCCATAGACAAGGTCGAATCTTCCGGATAAGAGAATGCTGCTTTTTAGGTTTTGGCCTCTACCACAGAGACCTTAATCTCCCCGAAAATCGGCTGAATTGGTGTCTCGAGAAGTTCCCAACGAAGTCGTGGATTAGCTGTCTGAAAGATGTATAATCAAGCAAGCGGTTCGTATTTTCCAGTCACGTATTCACACGAACATAAGTAGACACGGGTAGAATAGCCGTTCGAGATCATGTGTGCTGCATCTAACTATGCCGTGGGAGCCGCGCTTGCATAGGGCGATGGTAAGGATCCTTACGTTATAGCTTATGCCTTTAAGACTCTAGATGGTGCCCAATCCAATTATACTACCATAAAAAAAGAATCATTTGCAATTGTTTTTTCCTTAGATAAATTCCAGGCCTGTTTACTTGGTTCCAAGGTGGTAGTAGACTCAGACCATGCGGTATTGAAGTATTTGTTGGCTAAAAAAGAATCAAAGCCAAGGCTTATCCGAAGGATATTGCTTTCTGACATCATCTTCATATAATTTTTAGTAGTTTTTATTGAGTTTTTATAGGTTTCAGTGTTAAATTCTCATATTTGGATTCTACTAGGAGTTTTTGTGTTTTTGGGCAATTTCATGTATTTTCTGGCTGAAATTGAGGAGCTGGAGCAGAAGTCTGATTCAGAGACATAGAAAGCACTACAGATGCTGTCTAGATCTGATTTGCCTGCACTTGGAATAGCTTTTCTAGAGCCATAGAAGTCCAAATGGAGCGGTCTCAATGGCAATGGAAAGCTGACTTCCAGAACTTTTTATAAATATATAATAGTCTATACTTTGCTTCAGAAATATAAGGCCCAAAACAGGCATCCAACGTCAGCGTCCAGCGCCCAGAGAACAAACCTCATCGTCCAAAGGCCCAGAGAGGACCGCCTAGCTGGCATTCCACGTCCAAGGAGCCTTATAACACGTGGATCTCATCAAAGCTCAGCCAAAACACTCACCAAGTGGGCCCCAAAAGTGGATTTTAGCACTAAATAGACTATTTTACCCTTACTAGTCATCTGTTTAGTATTTAAGAGTTATTTTACACAATGTCTTGGGACCTCTTTTAAAGGATACACATTATTTTCATTTTTTCTCTGTATTTTCCTTTCAGTATGAGTTTCTAAACCTCCTAGGTTGAGGGGAGGAGGCCTGCTGAGTCCTATAAATTAATAAAAGTATTAATGTTTCTCTTCGATCCGTGTTTGATTGATTTTAAGATGTATAGTCGTTCTTCATCAATATGAATGTGTTAAACTGGAATAAGGTTATCACATTCTACATGGGTTCAAAGTGCGTCTTTCATTGGACAATGATGAACCACCATCTTGAATATACGTCTCTCAAACGGCTAATCCACGACTTCATTGGAGACTTCTTGAGACATCAGTTCAGCTGAAGTACGAGGAGATTACGGTCTCTGTGGTAGAGGCTAGAATCCTAAGGCACATCATCCTCTGATCCGGAAGATTCGACCTTGTTTGTGGCATTTTGAGTAGGATCATGAAGGAGAATGAACTGCAGAAGCTTCACCCTTAATCAGAATGGATCCACACTAAACCTGGGGTAGAGTATTGGCAGCTGCTCAAACCAGTGTCAATCATATATTGAAGAGATCACTCACAGCAAAGGAAGCAGTAATACCAAAGTTAATTCAGAAAGACAAAGCAACTCCAATGCTTAACCATGTTCTATTATTGATTCCATTCCAATTCGCAGAGTATTTTATACCCTTTTCTTTATTCCTTTTGTGGCTTAGCCAAATTTGAACCAATAACCACTTGATTTAGCCTGATTAAGATATGCAAGATAACCATAGCTTGCTTCAACTCACAATCCTCGTGGGATCGATCCTGACACACTCAGGTATTACTTGGACGACCAAGTGTACTTGCCGGTATAGTTGTACGAAGTGTGGGGATTATTGCACCAAGTTTTTGGCGCCGTTGCCGGGGATTGTTGAGTTTGGACAAACGGAAGGATTGTATTGCTCCCTAAATCTTTCTTCTTCTTTAATTTTTTGAAAATTTTTAAAAACTTTGTCAAAAAAAACCTTTTTCAAAAATTTTCTTTTTCAAGCATCTTTAGCTTTGTGATTGAGAGTCTTTGAGTGTGTTCTTTATTGTGTCTTTGATTTTTATTTTCTTTTTCACTAATTTTGGAAAATTTCAAAACCTTTTTCAAAAATATTTTTTGTTTTCTTTGTTTAATTCATGTTCTTGGTTTGAATCCTGCCTGTTCACACTCTTCAATTTTCTTGTTTATTTTCTTGTGTTTTTCGAAAATTTATGTTTGATTTTCTAAAAATTTTAAGTTTCGTGTCCTTTTTATGTTTTTGAGTTCTTTGAGTCTTTGAATTTTTGTTCTTTGTGTTCTTGTGTTTCTTCAAAGTGTTCTTGAGTCTTATATGTATTTTGATGTTAAAAGTTTTATGTTTGGTGTCCCCTTGTGTTTCCCTCCAAATTTTCGAAAAACAAGGGTGCTAGATCTAAAAATTTTAAGTCTTGTGCCTTTTTTTGTGTTTTTCTCTTTCATCATAAATTCAAAAATAAAAAAATATTTTCTAACTTAATTTCAACTTAATTTTCGAATTTTTTTCATTAAAATTCAGATTTTGATTTTAAAATTTTTTATCTTATTATATCTTAGTTGTCAAGTTTTCAAAAAACAAATTTTTTCAAAAATAAAAATCCTATCTTTTTCAAAAACCTTATCTTTTTCAAATTCTTATCATATCTTTTTCAAAATTTAAAAATCTTATCTTATATTTTTCAAATTTCAAATTTTTAAAATCATATCTTTTTCAAAATCAAATTTCAAAATCTTATCTTTTTAAATCATTTTTCAAATCTTTTTAATTTCTCATCTTATCTTTTCTAACTATAAATTTTAAAATTCAAATCTTTTCATATCTTTTAAAAATCTTATCTTTTTCTAATTTCAAATTTTAATTTCAAATCTCTTCTTATTTTATCTTCTATTTTTAAATTAAAAATCTTTTCTTAATTAATATCTTATCTTCTCTCTCATCTTTTTCAAACCTTCCTAACTAACTCCTCCCTTCCTTAATTTTTGAAAATATCTATCTTCTTCTCTCTCATCTTTTTCAAAACTACCTAACTAACTTTTCCCCTCCTTAATTTTCAAAAATAATATCTCCTTCTTCTCTCTCTTCTTTTTCAAAACTACCTAAGTAACTCTCATCTCTCTTAATTTTCAAAAATTTCTTCTTCTCTTCCCTCATCTATTTTCGAAGATTTAACAATTAAAATTCAAATCTTTTTAAATTAATTTAACTTAACTTTCAAAAAAATTAATTATTTAATTAAATAAAAACAAAAATATTTTAATTGTTGTTTACTTTTTCTATTTATACTACTTTTTTTCTCACATCTATATTATTCAACTCTACTTCCCTCTCTTCTTTTACCTCTACTTCTTTATCTTCTTTCCTTTCTTGATCACATCTCACAGGGAGTCCTCTATTCTTTGACACAGAGCTCCCATTTCTCTTCTCTCTTGTTTTCTTTTTCCTGTTTATGTATGCAAAAACACTCAAGTCACTATAGATCCAAAAGGGAACATTCAAATTAGGAGACCTTGGTGCATGAAATTGTAAATCACACTTTTCACAACTCTGGTGCAACTAACCAGCAAGTGCACTGGGTCGTCCAAGTAATACCTTACGTGAGTAAGGGTCGATCCCGCGGAGATTATCGGCTTGAAGCAAGCTATGGTTATCTTGTAAATCTTAGTCAAGACTTGTGATTCAGTAATGAGGAACAGGTTGAGGTTTCGGAGATGCTTTATCGTCTGAATCTCTGCTTTCCTACTATCTTCTTCTTCAAACACGCATGGCTTCCTTCCATGGCAGGCTGTATGATCCTCTCAGTGAAAAATACCAGGCACGGCCTCTGTACGGCTAATCAACTGTCAAATTTCTCGTCTCGGATGAAAAATACCATGTACAGCTACCGCACGGCTAATCATCTGTTGGTTCCCGCTAGCGTCGAAATAGGATCCATTGATCCTTTTGCACACTGTCACTTGCGCCCAATATTTGCAGGTTTGAAGCTCGTCACAGTCATCCCTTTCTAAATCCTACTCGGAATACCACAGACAATGTTTAGACTTTCTGGATCCCAGGAATGCTACCAATTGGTCCTAGCATATACCACGAAGGTTCTAATCCCGTGGACTCGGTCCGCGGATCAGAAACCCAAGAGATATGCATTCAAGCTATCGCCCAATGACTACGTTGAGCTCGGATAGAACGAGAGTGGTTGTCAGGCACGCATTCATAGGTTGAGAATAATGAGTGTCACGGATCATCATTTTCTCCGGATTGAAGTACAAATGAGTATCTTAGAATAGAATCAAGCGTGATTGAATAGAAAACAGTAGTAATTGCATTAATCCATTGAGACACAGCAGAGCTCCTCAACCCCACCAATGGGGTTTAGAGACTCAGGCTGTCAGAGATACAATATGGAATAAAATTGTCATGAGTTGCAAAATAAATCTCTAAAAGTAGTTTTTATACTAAACTAGTAACTTAGGGTTATAAAAATTGAGTAACTAAGTGCAAATAGTGCAGAAATCCACTTCCGGGGCCCACTTGGTGTGTGCTTGGGCTGAGCATTGAAGCTTTTTCGTGCTTAGGCCATCCTTGGAGTTAAACGCCACCCAGGGTGCCAATTTGGGCGTTAAACGCCGGTTTTAGTGCCAGTTCTGGCGTTTTACGCCAGAAAGTTTTAGGCTGGTTTTGGACGCCAGTTTGGGCCATCAAATCTAGAGCAAAGTATGGACTATTATATATTGTTGGAAAGCCCAGGATGTATACTTTCTAATGAAATTGAGGGCGCGCCAATTGAGCTTCTGTAGCTCTAGAAAATCTATTTCGAGTACAGGAGGGTCAGAATCCAACAGCATCTGCAGTCCTTTCTCAGTCTCTAAATCAGATTTTTGCAAGTCTTCAACCATGATATACCTTGGAGGTTGTACACCCTCTGCAACATCAAATGCAACCATCTTGGAAGGAGGCTCCATGACTTGAGGTTCAATTGGAGATTTCGCATCTCCTAAGTCTTCAACCACTTCTTCCTCTGCAACTATTATGGCTTCCTCCACTTGTTCCAATACAAAGCCATGTTTCTCATTGTCCACCGGAATTTCTAGTGTCTCCTTCATGCTACGCTCTTCTTTTGATTCTCCACATGTAGCCACAGGAGTACTTTGAATGCTCAGATGTTAGGAAGCTATTTGATTTACTACATCGGTTAAGGCAGTCGCGAATTCTAGTACATCCCTTTTCATCTTCGCTTGCCCTTGAAGAAGACCACGAAGGATGTCATCCATTGGAGATTGGAGTGGATATGAGGGTTCATTACTTGGTAGGAAGGGTTCATAATAAGAGGGTGGTTCCTCTTGATAAGGATATGGAGGTGGTTCATCTTGATAGGGATATGGAGGTGGTGATTCTTGGGAATTATTGGATTGGAATTGGGGTGGTTCTATGTATGGTTCGTTTGGCTAATAGCGTGGTTGGTATGGTGGATATAGATTAGGGTCATATGGGGGTGTTTGGTGGTAAGGGGCTTGTGAGTATGGTGGTTCAAAGCTATATTGAGGAGGGGGTTCATAGGCGTATGGTGGTGGTTGTTAATAATCAAAGAGTGCTCAGCATAGCCGTCATCTTGGTATGCCTCTTGGAAGGGCTCTTGGTTATAGTATGTTGGTGGAGGTTGTTGCTAAGAGGGTTGATCAAATCCTTGTGGCTCCTCCCATCTTTGGTTGTCCCATTCTTGATGCATGTTCTCATTGTAATCTCCTCTCCCTGCAACATAATTATAAACTCATAGCCAAAGATGTGAGAGTTCATGGTAGCTAAAGGAAATAGAAACTAATAAAAATTAATGAAATTAAACTCCTAAAACTAGAAATACTAACAACAATATAAGATAAAAATTTGAAAAAGGTTTAAATTTTAAAAAGGTTCGATTTTTAAAATTTTAAATTTAAATTTTGAAATTTGAATTTTGAATTTTGGAATTTAAATATTGAAATCTGAAATTTGATTTTGAAATAAAATAAGATAAGATTTTGAGAAAGATATGATTTTTGAAAAAGATTTGAATTTTAAAATTTAAAACTAAGATAAGATAAGATAAGAATTTTAAAATAAAAATCTGAATTTTTTTTATGTAATTTTCAAAAAATTCAGTTAAAATAAAGAGAAAATATATTTTTTGAATTTAATGAGGAAAGAGAAAAAACAATAAAATGACACCAAACTCAAAATTTTTAGATCAAAGAGAAGAAAACAAACAAGAAAAATATTTACAATAACCAATAATAAGGCACACGTTTGCAATTCCCCGGCAACGGCGCCATTTTGATGATCGGATTTCTATCGGTGGAGAAATTCACAAATATAATCGCATTGTAAGTATAGTTTCTAAACCAACATAGAATCCTTTCGTACAAAAGTTTTGGTTGTCATAAGTAACAAAACCCAATAAAATTTATAACCCGAAGTATTCAAACCTCGGGTCGTCTTCTCAAGGAATTGCAGGGAGGTGTGTTTTATTATTGGTTATGAAAAATAGTATTTTTGGATTTTTGAAAGGTTGAACAAGAGAAATAAATTACAGGAATTAATAAATTAATAGCTAAGAAAACTCTTAGCAAGGTATGAAAATTAGAAGTCCTATCCTAGTTATCTTTATCAATTGTGATGAGAATTGCTCGTTGCTCCCACTTAGTAAACCTCTAACTATGAAGGTAAGTCAAGTGGATAAATCAATATGAATCCTCAAGTCCTACTCAATTCCCAAAGAAAGACTAGAGTTAGTGAAATACAAGTCATTTAGCAACTTCCAATTATCAATCAACAAAAGAGTTTGATAACTCAAGAGTCTCTAATTACTCAACCAAAGCCAAGAATATAGAAAGCTAAATAAAAATCATATATCTGAAATACCTCAAACTGAATTAATAAAAGAAATAAAATCTAACATGGAAAAGTTCATAAATTAAATTGGGAAAATAAATAAAAGGAACATTGAACCTGGAAATTGAGAAGAAGAAATCATAAATCCTTTAAGAGTAATCCTAATCCTAAATCCTAAGAGAGAGGAGAGAGCCTCTCTCTCTCTCTCTAAAACTACATCTAAAAACTAAAATTGTGAATTATGAATGAATTGTTTCTTGAGTCTCTGCATGTTCCCTGGCTTTATTCTGTGTTTCTGGGCCAAAAATTGGGTCAAAACGTGACCCAAAATCGCCCCCAGTGTTTTCGGAATTTTCTGCAGATCGCGCATGTCACGCGTACGCGTCGGTCACGCATACGCATCGTTTGACGATTTTCTTCTCCGCGCTTGCGCGTCAAGAACATGCTCGCGTCATTTGTGCGAATTCCAATCCACGCGTACGCGTCAAGCACGCGTACACATCATTGTGATTTTGTCCAAATTGCGCGCACGAGTCAGCCATGCGTGCGCATCGTTGCTCGCTGGTTGTCTTCTTTATTTCTTGTGCTCCTTTCCTTTTTGCAAGCTTCCTCTCCATTCTCTAAGCCATTCCTGCCCTATAACGCCTGAAACACTTAACACACAGATCATGACATCGAATGGTATAAAGGAGAATTAAAATACACAGTAAAAATATCTCTAGGAAGCAAGTTTACAATCATAGAACAACTTTGGGAAGGAATTGTAATATCATGATAATCATATGAATAAGTGGGCAAGAATTTGATAAAAACCACTCAATTAAACACAATATAAACCATAAAATAGTTGTTTATCAATCTCCCCACACTTAAACATTAGCATGTCCTCATGCTTAGCTTAAGGAGATAAAATAAATGAGTAGGGAAAAAGCAAGACTCATGCAATGCAACCTATGAATGTGAATGCAACTACATGCTAGGATGTTTCTATCTACTTGGTTAAAAACAAACAAGTTCTCCAAGACAAATGCAAACTAAATTACACTAATTCAAATCATACCATAAAAAGCAAGTAAGCTTGTAAGAAGATAGCTCATGAAAGCAGGGAATATAGAATCAAACACTGAACCCTTACTGGTAGTGTATATCACTCTAATCTCTCAAGTGTATAGGGTAATTCACTCTACTCTTCTCTAATCATGCTTTCTAAACTTTGTTCTTCATCTAACCAATCAACAAATATTTAGTATACCAATGCAAACATCATGAGGTCTTTTCAGGGTTGTAATGGAGCTAAGGTAAGGATGAGGGTATATGTATGGCCAAGTGAGCTATAATATGAATCTTTGACTAACCTAAGCTCTCACCTATACACATACTCTATATACTTTTAAATTCATGCCTAGCTACCCAAAATTCCTACTTTTGTACAATTTCCATACTCATGTACCAAATTTTTGATATTTCTTTACTTTTATCACATATGCATTGATCTTTATCAAAGCTTAACATTGGGGTAATTTTAACCCCTTATTCACTTACTTATTTATTGAATATTTTTGGATTTTTTTAATAGAGAAATAAACATAACTTATCAATGCACATGGATTTTCCATTATTTTTCTATTTTGGTTTTTCATGAGTAGGTTCTCAAATTCCCAATATTCAAATAAATTAGAAATATGATACATTCCCTTATTAACCCATGTTCCCACAGTTTCCCCACACTTAGTTGATGCATAATCTCTATCTTAAGCTATCCAAAGATTTAATTTGGGATAATTAATTATTTTTCTCCTTAAGGCTAGTGATGTGGTTATAGAACGAAAAGGGATTAAAAAGTTCAAGGTGGCTAACAAGGGTGACATAAAGGGGTAGGCTTATCTGGGATAAGTGAGTTAATAATCAAATATGGCCTCAATCATATGCAAGCATGTAAATATACTAAACAATGGACATATAGACTGGAACAAAATATAGATTGCAATCATAGAGAAGAAAAACACACAAAAATGAAATATTATGGTTAAACAATGTAACCATATAAATAAGCTCAAAATCTCACAGGTTGTGTGTTCTGATGTGTGGAAAACGATCCAACACAAAACTCACCGGCAAGTGTACCGGGTCGCATCAAGTAATAATAACTCACATGAGTGAGGTCGATCCCACAGGGATTGAAGGATTGAGCAATTTTAGTTTAGTGGGTGGTTTAGTCAAGCGAATCAAGTTTTGGTTGAGTGATTTGTGTTTATCAGAAATTAAATGACAGTAAATGTAAAGGGGGAAGGGAGAAATGCAGTAAAATAAAGAACAGAAGAGTAAAAGTGCAGAAACTTAAAGAGCAAGAAAGTAAATGACTGAAACTTAAAGTGCAAGAAAGGTAAATTGCAGTAACTTAAATGGCAAGTAATGTAAATTGCTTGAATGTAAAAGGGAATTGAGGAATGGGATTGCAGGATCTAAACGAAAGAAAAGTAAATTGCAGTAATGAAGGTAGCAGAAATTGAATTGGATGCAAGCAGAAATTTAAACAGCAAGGAAATTAAAGTGCAGTAAAGGTTCACAGAGGAACCAAAAGTGATCTCAGGATCCCAAGGGCTTAGGTAGCAGAGCCTAAAACCCAATTTCCTTCCCAGATCTGAAGTTACTAAGCAATTGACAGAAAATTAAAGATGAAGCAGTAGAAGAACAGAATTTGGATTGAATTATGCAGAAAATATAATGCAAAGAGTTTGAATGGGAATTGGGACAGAATTTCCCCAATTTCACACATCCACAACTCAGAAAACAGAAGAGTAGAATTGCCCAAGGGAATTGAGGAAGGAGATCAATCAACTCTCCCTTGATCCTCTGAAGTCTCGGCCAATTCTCTCCAGAACAATTCCAAGAGAGTCAAAGCTCCAAAGGAATGTGAAAATGAAAATTCAAAAGCCAAGGTAAAAGTAAAAATTCAAAAGTGAGCATAAAGGTCCTAATTACATCAAACTAAGTCCTATTTATACACTTTCTATTCTTGGATAATGGGATTTGGATGGGCTTTTGGATTGGTGAAGAAATGAATTCAAATTTATTTTTAATTTGAATTTTGGCCCAAAAACCACTCCCAGGAGGCTGCCCTGCCCTTGTGGAGAGCAGGGCAGAAAATTGATGCATGGTGGTGTGATTTGGTGCGGCCTTGGTGCTTGTGATGCGAGTCTGTGCGCGCCAGAGGCTGCCCTGCCCGCGCCAAGGGCAGGGCGGGAAAGTTGGTGCTGCCAAGGTTGAAGCGTGCGTGCGTTGGTGCTGCCAGAGGAGGAATTTGGTGCGCCAGGAAAGGAAATTGGCGCGCGGGACGCGCGTTGGTGCTTTGGAGGCTGCCCTGCCCGCGCCAAGGGCAGGGCAGGATTTGCTTCTCTTGGCTCCAAGGCACCATTTTGTGCTCTGCCCTTGGAGTGGGCAGGGCAAGGTTGCCTTGTCTTGGTTCGGTCACTTAGTGCTGCCCTCCTAGAGGGCATTCTGCCCTTGTGGAGGGCAAGGTTGCTTCCCCCATTAGTTGAGGCACGCTTCTCCCTTCTTTGGCCACGCTTCCCTTTTCTTTTCTTTTCTTCACCTAAAATAAACCAAACAACCACTCAAAGTATCACTAAATTCAAGAGGCTTATAAATCAATTAAAATGCAATTAAAATTAGCTTAAACCTCATGATTTATCATTAATTTAATAGTGGTTGCTTGATTTAGAGAAGTTATGCATTTTTACTCCAAATCACTAACTTAGGATGCAAGAAAGTGCATAAATGCTAACAAAACAAGTGAAATTAGCTTGAAAAATGGGTATATGATGACTTGTCATCACAACACCAAACTTAAACCTTGCTTGTCCCCAAGCAAGCATCAAAACTAAGAGTAAATGATATGAATAAGAAAAGAACATAAATCCTTATTATGCAGATAGCAGAACTTCAATTTATGGGGCATTTATGCAGACAATGATACTCACTTATTGTTGCTGCTGCATAATACATATCTTTATTCAAAGGCTTGCTAAACTTGCTGTTATAAGACTCACCTTTTACTCACTCCCTTGCTAACTCTTCTTGGCTCATAATGCTTTAATAAGCTTTTTATTCTTTAAGAGGTTTGGTGTTAAATGTTGCAGCTTAGCCTTTGGCTTCATTTTCTTTTATTTTGCTCAACATCTTTCCACCACAGACACTTAGCTCACTAATTCTTCCTAGGATCATTGATGCCCAGCATCTCTTTGGATCACTAAGTGCTTTGTATCTAAGTTGCTCTTTATTGTGGATTTTCAATTGGCCATCCCAAATCAGTTGATCTAAGTGACCGGGTTTCAAAATACCCCTTAGAATTTACTCATCCAAGCAGATCTCAGTACAAGAACACCACAGGCATTTGTCCTAAGGTTCAAACCATTGGTGTCCAACCTTTATTCTTTGTTTTTTTTCTTGCCATTTTGGCTTTTTCCTTCCTTTTTCTTTCTGTTTTTGTTACCAAGGGTTGTTTCATTATTGATAGGAGTCTTTGTAATAGCAAGCTAACTTACAATTGAATGGGAATGATATTATGCAACATTTATTTCATGAGTTATGCATTTAATCAAACACATGTGCCACCACCAACTTCCATTCATACTCATGCAACATTGGATTTTTTTTACTTTTCAATTCAAACCAAACTCTTTTATTTAAGCATATGGGAAACAAAGCAATATTTAAAGCTAAGTGATGGATACAAGCATTGTGCAGACTTGGCATTTTCACAAACAATTTCACTTGTAGCTAAATGAACACTTTAGCAAGAAATACACTGGCTTCCAGATTTGAAACATCACACAGCAGCAAGGATTAAGTTCAGATACAACCTTTGAAGTTGCAGCCCTTTGATTTTTCTTTCTGATATGTCCTCTTTGAGTTACAATGCATAATGTCTTCAAATATTGGCTTATATCCTGCATAGTTCTCAAAGTTGCTTGATTCTCAAGCCCTTAATTACATGGTTAGTAAGCATAATACTGAGTGTGGCTCTTGAATTGATTTTGGTGTATGAACACCAAACTTAATTGTTTTGCCACTGTCTCAGATGTACCAAATTAACCATAAGTGAAACCATGTATCCTTGCTATAGGTTAAATGAAACAAAAGCTAGAAAACAATTTAACAGTTGAATAATATGTTTGCTTGCTTGGAGCTAGAATCATGCAAGAGATGAGAATGTGTTAAATGAAATTTTTGGTGGAACACCAAACTTAAAAGTCCTCATTCTCCCTCAAATTGTTTTGGTGTGCAACACCAAACTTAGCTCCTTGCAATACATACCAATTGTTCAACATTTTTATTGAAAACAAGCTATGAAAAGAAACTACCTCAGGTTGGGTTGCCTCCCAACAAGCGCTCTTTTATTGTCATTAGCTTGACATTTTCATTTCTGCTTATCATGGAGGTCGGAAATCAGAGTGCCTTAACTTGTCTGTCTTCACTGTGAACTTCCTTCCGGTTTCCTCTTTGATGACTTCTATACATTCTTGTGAAAGGATCTTAGTCACCGTGTAGTGTTCAGACAACTGTGGGGATACCTTCAAGGGTTGAATATTGATCATCACTCGATCCCCTAGTGAAAACTTTCCAGTGAGGATTTTTTTCTTTTCTTTAGTTCTATCCTCTGCTTCCTCTTGAAAGAATTCCTTGTTGTATTGTTCTTGGCTGGTGCTTCCTTTGTCCAGTATTTTCTCGTTGTCCTCCATGATCCCTTTCCATCCTTCCTTCTTTGTAGCATCTTTGTTGTTGGTTGGTTTATCTTCATTGGTTTTGAAGAAAATATCTGATTTCTTCTCACCCATTTCTGCAAATTGCTTCGCTAGTTGAGCTATCTGCTCCTCAAGCCCTCTCATTAACATCTCTTGGTTCTTTGTTGTTTCTTCTTGATGTTTCATCATTCTCTCCATTAGGATCTCCAAGTTTGTGATTCTCTGAGAGTCTTGCGAGGTTGGTTGGTGATGACATGTTGAAGGTAGGAAGGGTGGGTGTGGTGGAGGCATGTAATGGTTGTTATTGCTGTAATGGTATTTTTGATGATTTATGAAGTTCGGGTTGTTATAATGGAATTCCCTTGGTCTGTGATTTTGGTACTCACCCCTTCTCCAGTTAAGATGGGTTTGGGAGTGTATGTGTTGTGGGTATTGGCTTTGGGTGGTATTAGTGGGGGGAAGATGTTGATTGGTTGTGGTCATGGAATTGTCCTGGCGAAAACTTCCTTGTTCCTGATGTTGAAACTCCCTCATTCTCAGATAGGAATGGGGTCTCCATGGTGGAAATTTGGCATTCACTGCAGCAGATGTTTCCATGTTTTGCTGTGGTTGAGGATGCATCTGTTTGTTTTGGTCCTTGAACGCATTCACTCCTTCAATATTTGCCACTTCTTCTTCTGAGATTGCACTATGTGGTTTCTCAGATGGATGTTGGTTGTTGGTTCCTTTGTCATTGAAGTCTGTAATTCCTTGAGCATTTGTTGTTGCTTTGAGTAGGCCATCTGAGAAGTAGTCCACTGCTTTTCTTGTTTCTGGGGTCAATCCTTCATAGAAAGCTCGGAAGCCCACTTTATCAGTTGCTCTCTTGTATCTTTCCCAGGCTGTGAAGAGTGGTTCTTCGTCCCCTTGTGTGAATAGATGTTTCTCCTCTTTCAGCTGGATGATCTGTTTGGATGAGGTGAATTTGGCCAGAAATTTGATGACCAAATCATCCCAACTAGTGATACTTCCTTGGGGAAAAGTTTCAAACCATTGTGCAGCTTCACCCTTCAATGAAAAAGGGAATAATAGGATCTTGTAAGTGTCCTGATCTGGGCCATCAGTTTTGATTGCATTGCAAGTTCTCAGGAAAGTAGATATATGTTGTCGAGGATCCTCTGATGGACTTCCATCATAAGAGCAATTGTTCTTGATAAGTGCAATGAGTGGTGGCTTCATGTCATGGTACCCTTTGTCTGTAGAAACTTGATTTCCTGTGATATGCACACAATCAGGGTAGCCCAACAACAACACCCTTGAGAATTAAGTGCAGTTATTTGAAATAGATTGTTAGTGAGTTAGTAGAGGCAATTTCTCAAACAGTTAGTGTGTTAGTGAGAGTTAGAATAACAGAAAAGAAAAAGTGCTTAATCTAGACCTCCACTTCACTTAATCATTGTCAATCTATTTCAATCCCCGGCAACGGCGCCAAAAACTTGATGTGTGGAAAACGATCCAACACAAAACTCACCGGCAAGTGTACCGGGTCGCATCAAGTAATAATAACTCACATGAGTGAGGTCGATCCCACAGGGATTGAAGGATTGAGCAATTTTAGTTTAGTGGGTGGTTTAGTCAAGCGAATCAAGTTTTGGTTGAGTGATTTGTGTTTATCAGAAATTAAATGACAGTAAATGTAAAGGGGGAAGGGAGAAATGCAGTAAAATAAAGAACAGAAGAGTAAAAGTGCAGAAACTTAAAGAGCAAGAAAGTAAATGACTGAAACTTAAAGTGCAAGAAAGGTAAATTGCAGTAACTTAAATGGCAAGTAATGTAAATTGCTTGAATGTAAAAGGGAATTGAGGAATGGGATTGCAGGATCTAAACGAAAGAAAAGTAAATTGCAGTAATGAAGGTAGCAGAAATTGAATTGGATGCAAGCAGAAATTTAAACAGCAAGGAAATTAAAGTGCAGTAAAGGTTCACAGAGGAACCAAAAGTGATCTCAGGATCCCAAGGGCTTAGGTAGCAGAGCCTAAAACCCAATTTCCTTCCTAGATCTGAAGTTACTAAGCAATTGACAGAAAATTAAAAATGAAGCAGTAGAAGAACAGAATTTGGATTGAATTATGCAGAAAATATAATGCAAAGAGTTTGAATGGGAATTGGGACAGAATTTCCCCAATTTCACACATCCACAACTCAGAAAACAGAAGAGTAGAATTGCCCAAGGGAATTGAGGAAGGAGATCAATCAACTCTCCCTTGATCCTCTGAAGTCTCGGCCAATTCTCTCCAGAACAATTCCAAGAGAGTCAAAGCTCCAAAGGAATGTGAAAATGAAAATTCAAAAGCCAAGGTAAAAGTAAAAATTCAAAAGTGAGCATAAAGGTCCTAATTACATCAAACTAAGTCCTATTTATACACTTTCTATTCTTGGATAATGGGATTTGGATGGGCTTTTGGATTGGTGAAGAAATGAATTCAAATTTATTTTTAATTTGAATTTTGGCCCAAAAACCACTCCCAGGAGGCTGCCCTGCCCTTGTGGAGGGCAGGGCAGAAAATTGATGCATGGTGGTGTGATTTGGTGCGGCCTTGGTGCTTGTGATGCGAGTCTGTGCGCGCCAGAGGCTGCCCTGCCCGCGCCAAGGGCAGGGCGGGAAAGTTGGTGCTGCCAAGGTTGAAGCGTGCGTGCGTTGGTGCTGCCAGAGGAGGAATTTGGTGCGCCAGGAAAGGAAATTGGCGCGCGGGACGCGCGTTGGTGCTTTGGAGGCTGCCCTGCCCGCGCCAAGGGCAGGGCAGGATTTGCTTCTCTTGGCTCCAAGGCACCATTTTGTGCTCTGCCCTTGGAGTGGGCAGGGCAAGGTTGCCTTGTCTTGGTTCGGTCACTTAGTGCTGCCCTCCTAGAGGGCATTCTGCCCTTGTGGAGGGCAAGGTTGCTTCCCCCATTAGTTGAGGCACGCTTCTCCCTTCTTTGGCCACGCTTCCCTTTTCTTTTCTTTTCTTCACCTAAAATAAACCAAACAACCACTCAAAGTATCACTAAATTCAAGAGGCTTATAAATCAATTAAAATGCAATTAAAATTAGCTTAAACCTCATGATTTATCATTAATTTAATAGTGGTTGCTTGATTTAGAGAAGTTATGCATTTTTACTCCAAATCACTAACTTAGGATGCAAGAAAGTGCATAAATGCTAACAAAACAAGTGAAATTAGCTTGAAAAATGGGTATATGATGACTTGTCATCACAACACCAAACTTAAACCTTGCTTGTCCCCAAGCAAGCATCAAAACTAAGAGTAAATGATATGAATAAGAAAAGAACATAAATCCTTATTATGCAGATAGCAGAACTTCAATTTATGGGGCATTTATGCAGACAATGATACTCACTTATTGTTGCTGCTGCATAATACATATCTTTATTCAAAGGCTTGCTAAACTTGCTGTTATAAGACTCACCTTTTACTCACTCCCTTGCTAACTCTTCTTGGCTCATAATGCTTTAATAAGCTTTTTATTCTTTAAGAGGTTTGGTGTTAAATGTTGCAGCTTAGCCTTTGGCTTCATTTTCTTTTATTTTGCTCAACATCTTTCCACCACAGACACTTAGCTCACTAATTCTTCCTAGGATCATTGATGCCCAGCATCTCTTTGGATCACTAAGTGCTTTGTATCTAAGTTGCTCTTTATTGTGAATTTTCAATTGGCCATCCCAAATCAGTTGATCTAAGTGACCGGGTTTCAAAATACCCCTTAGAATTTACTCATCCAAGCAGATCTCAGTACAAGAACACCACAGGCATTTGTCCTAAGGTTCAAACCATTGGTGTCCAACCTTTATTCTTTGTTTTTTTTCTTGCCATTTTGGCTTTTTCCTTCCTTTTTCTTTCTGTTTTTGTTACCAAGGGTTGTTTCATTATTGATAGGAGTCTTTGTAATAGCAAGCTAACTTACAATTGAATGGGAATGATATTATGCAACATTTATTTCATGAGTTATGCATTTAATCAAACACATGTGCCACCACCAACTTCCATTCATACTCATGCAACATTGGATTTTTTTTTACTTTTCAATTCAAACCAAACTCTTTTATTTAAGCATATGGGAAACAAAGCAATATTTAAAGCTAAGTGATGGATACAAGCATTGTGCAGACTTGGCATTTTCACAAACAATTTCACTTGTAGCTAAATGAACACTTTAGCAAGAAATACACTGGCTTCCAGATTTGAAACATCACACAGCAGCAAGGATTAAGTTCAGATACAACCTTTGAAGTTGCAGCCCTTTGATTTTTCTTTCTGATATGTCCTCTTTGAGTTACAATGCATAATGTCTTCAAATATTGGCTTATATCCTGCATAGTTCTCAAAGTTGCTTGATTCTCAAGCCCTTAATTACATGGTTAGTAAGCATAATACTGAGTGTGGCTCTTGAATTGATTTTGGTGTATGAACACCAAACTTAATTGTTTTGCCACTGTCTGGGTGGGTTAATGCCAAATGATGAGGGTCTCAATTACATGGTAGCTACAACATGCAAGCGAGAAAATAATAGAAGCACATGGCATACCAGTGGTGCAAAATTTGCAACAAAGGGGAGGAGTGTGGGTAATGAAAGACAATATAAATTCATGTCAATGCAAAATTAATACAAGTATCATAAAAGATTAGCATTGACTTAAATAATATTACCCAACAGTGTAAAACAAGTCACTGAGCACCAAAATAATACCAAAAAAGACGCAACAGTTGAATATGAACAAGTAACACCAATGGAAAAATAATAAATTTAGAAAAAAAAAGAAAACTATGCACAAAATTAAAATGCAATGAATGAAATATGCAAATAAATTAAGTAAAATAGAATTGAAGTGAAGAGGGATGAGAAGTTAAAGAGATAAAGTAAGAAAGAAAGAAGAAAGAAGAAAAGATAGAAGAAATTAGGATTAGAAAACAAAAGATAAGATAATTGGTGCTGATTTGGATAATTTGTGCGGCGCAGGCGACGCGGACGCGTGAGTGACGCGATCGCGTGGTGTGCGATAAGGTCAGGTGATACGGACACGTGGGTCACGCGATCGCGTGGCCTGATTTGTGCGATTAACACGAGTGCAGCCTCGCGTTCGTGCAACTCTCTGTTTCAAACTCATTTTGCCAAAAATCTGGGTGACGCGATCGCATGAATGGCCATTTTTGAAAAACGATGCGGATGCGTGAGGCATGTGTTCGCGTGGTAAGGCTTGTGTTACTAGCACGAGTCCAGCCCTACTCCATCATAACTCTCTGCCATGCACCCATTTACGTTGTTTTTACAGGGCCACGCGTTCGCGTGGGTGACGCGGACGCGTGGGGAGGCTATTTCGCAAACGACGCAAACATGTCAGCGACACGGTCGCGTGGGCATATTTGTGCCTGAGGCACGCCTCCAGCCACGCTTTCGCGTGACTTTCTGTTCACTTTTCTTTTCTTCCTAATGCACTTGTGACGAGGACGCGTCAGCGACGCTTACGCGTCGCGTGCTTTTTTTATGCAAAATGTAGATGCAGCATGCAAATGCTAATGCAGATGTTATGAATAATTCGAGGTTCAATAAAATAAAATAAAACTCAAAAACAAACAAAAATAAATAAAATTATAATTGAAAAAGGAAAGATCATACCATGGTGGGTTGTCTCCCACCTAGCACTTTTAGTTAAAGTTCTTAAGTTGGACATTTGGTGAGCTCCCTGCTATGGTGGCTTGTGCTTGAATTCATCCGAAAATCTCCACCAATGTTTGGAATTCCAGTATCCTTCGGGATCCCAAACTAGGTGCAAAAAGCCTTCAAGTAAGTTAAAGCAAGTGACAAGGCCCCAATAGTATTGATTTCTAGACTGAATTCTGGGGTCCCAAATCTTGCTTTTGCACCCGTCTTCTTGTTGAACAATATTGTTCTATCTGGGTGGCAAGCAGTCTAAATTCTCACTGAAGCAGCCAAACAACATCCTAAACCTATTCAATTGAGCTCTACACCAACCTTTGCGTTTAAACTTTGAGCACACAATCATGTTGAACTTGCTTGACAACTCCAACCACTAACCATCTTCCTATTACTCTTAATGCCACAAAGAGCTCTAAGTTGACCATCCGTCTCCAGTAGCCCATATTCAAGTGAGAAATTAAAGTATAAGGATAGGAATTTTACCCACTTGAATGTTGTGTTGGACAGTAATGGCATTGGGAGAGGTGTTTCTAATGAATTTGTAAGCTCTATTCCCTTGTGTTCTTCTCTGACATCTTCCACCTCTTTGCAAGCTTCTTTAATATCAACCTCTTCCTCTTGGGAGCTTTCTTCCACTTCAATCTCTTCTTCATTGCTTACCAAGGGCATGGGAGGTTGTGCTTCTTCTTCTTTAACCTTCATCTCTTGATCAACCTCTTCCAAGTCTTCAACCATGATATACCTCGGAGGTTGTACACCCTCCGAAACATCAAATGCAACTGTCTTGGAAGGAGGCTCCATGACTTGAGGTTCACTTGGAGGTTTCGCATCTCCTAAGTCTTCAACCACTTCTTCCTCTGCAACTATTATGGCTTCCTCCACTTGTTCCAATACAAAGCCATGTTTCTCATTGTCCACCGGAGTTTCTAGTGTCTCTTTCATGCTACGCTCTTCCTTTGATTCTCTACATGTAGCCACAGGAGTACTTTGAGTGCTCAGATGTTGGGAATTCTAGTACATCCCTTTTCATCTTCGCTTGCCCTTGAAGAAGACCACGAATGATGTCATCCATTGGAGATTGGGATGGATATGAGGGTTCATTACTTGGGAGGAAGGGTTCGTGATAAGAGGGTGGTTTCTCTTGATAAGGATATGGAGGTGGTTCATCTTGATAGGGATATGGAGGTGGTATATATTGAGGTGGTGGTTTTTGGGAATAATTGGGTTGGAATTGGGGTGGTTCTATGTATGGTTCATTTGGATCAAAGTGTGGTTGGTATAGTGGATATGGATTAGGGTCATATGGGGGTGTTTGGTGGTAAGGGGCTTGTGAGTATGGTGGTTCAAAGCTATGTTGAGGAGGGGGTTCATAGGCGTATGGTGGTGGTTGTTGATAATCAAAAAAGTGCTCACCATAGCCATCATCTTGGTATGCCTCTTGGAAGGGCTCTTGGTTATAGTATGTTGGTGGATGTTGTTGCCAAGAGGGTTGATCAAATCCTTGTGGCTCTGGTGGACGAAATTGTGATCAACAATATTGGCTCTTTGGTATGTGCACAAAAACATTAACTCAGCACTTTCTTTCCACAATCTCGTTCAACTAACCAGCAAGTGTACTGGGTCGTCCAAGTAATAAACCTTACGTGAGTAAGGGTCGATCCCACAGAGATTGTTGGTATGAAGCAAGCTATGGTCACCTTGTAAATCTCAGTTAGGCAGATTAAATTGGTTTATGGATTTTCGAATAATTAATAATAAATAGAAAATAAAAAGGGATAGAAATACTTATGTAAATCAATAGTGGGAATTTCAGATAGGCGTGTGGAGATGCTGTGCTCCTCTTGAATCTCTACTTTCTTATTGCTTTCACCCAATCCTTCTTACTCCTTTCCATGGCAAGCTGTATGTAGGGCATCACCATCACCAATGGCTACTTTTAATCCTCTCGGGAAAATGGTCCTATGCGCTGTCACTGCACGGCTAATCGTCTGGAGGCATCACCCTTGATAATGGCTACATCCCATCCTCTCAGTGAAAACGGTCCAAATGCTCTGTCACAACACGGCTAATCATCTGTCGGTTCTCAATCAGGTTGGAATAGAATCCATTGATTCTTTTGTGTTTGTCATCACGCCCAGCCTTCAGGAGTTTGAAGCTCGTCACAGTCATTCAATACCGGAATCTTACTCGGAATACCACAGACAAGGTTAGACTTTCCAGATTCCCGGAATCCTACTCGGAATACCACACACAAGGTTAGACTTTCCGGATCCTCATGAATGCCACCATCTATCTAGCTTATACCACGAAGATTCTGTTGGGGAATCTAAGAGATATGCGCCCGGCCTAAGGTAGAACGGAAGTGGTTGTCAATCACTGATGAGCGGATAATTTGTACGCTTTTTGGCATTGTTTTTAGTATGTTTTTAGTAGTTTTAGTTCAGTTCTTAGTATATTTTTATTAGTTTTTAGTTTAAATTCACTTTTCTGGACTTTACTATGAGTTTGTGTATTTTTTTGTGATTTCAGGTATTTTCTGGCTGAAATTGAGGGACCTGAGCAAAAATCTGATTCAGAGACTGAAAAGGACTGCAGATGCTGTTGGATTCTGACCTCCCTGCACTCGAAGTGGATTTTCTGGAGCTACAGAAGCCCAATTGGCGCGCTCTCAACGGCGTTGAAAAGTAGACATCCTGGGCTTTCCAGCAATATATGATAGTCCATACTTTGCCCAAGATTTAATGGCCCAAACCGGCGTTTAAAGTCACCTTCAGATTTCCCAGCGTTAAACGCCGGAACTGGCACCTAAATGGGAGTTAAACGCCCAAACTGGCATAAAAGCTGGCGTTTAACTCCAAGAAGAGTCTCTACACGAAAATGCTTCATTGCTCAGCCCAAGCACACACCAAGTGGGCCCGGAAGTGGATTTTTATGTCATTTACTCATCTCTGTAAACCTTAGGCTACTAGTTCTCTATAAGTAGGACCTTTTACTATTGTATTTAGATATCTTGGTAGCTATCTTTGTTCTTATGCTATCTTAGATCATTGGGAGGCTGGCCTCACGGCCATGCCTAGACCTTGTTCTTATGTATTTTCAACGGTGGAGTTTCTACACACCATAGATTAAGGTGTGGAGTTCTGCTGTACCTCGAGTATTAATGCAATTACTATTGTTCTTCTATTCAATTCCGCTCATTCTTTGTCCAAGATATCACTTGTTCTTCAACTTGATGAATGTGATGATCCGTGACACTCATCATCATTCTCACCTATGAACGTGTGACTGACAACCACCTCCGTTCTACCTTAGATTAGGTGAATATCTCTTGGATTCCTGATACATGATGCATGGTTGATCGCCTGACAACCGAGTGCTCGCCTGACAAACGAGCCAGCCATTCCGTGAGATCAGAGTCTTCGTGGTATAGGCAAGAACTGATGGCGGCATTCAAGAGAATCCGGAAGGTCTAACCTTGTCTGTGGTATTCTGAGTAGGATTCAATGACTGAATGACTGTGACGTGCTTCAAACTCCTGAAGGCGGGGCGTTAGTGACAGACGCAAAAGAATCACTAGATTCTATTCCGGCCTGATCGAGAACCGACAGATGGATAGCCGTGCCGTGACAGGGTGCGTTGAACATTTCCACTGAGAGGATGGGAGGTAGCCACTGACAACGGTGAAACCCTTGCATAAGCTTGCCATGGAAAGGAGTAAGAAGGATTGGATGAAGACAGTAGGAAAACAGAGAGACGGAAGGGAAAGCATCTTCATACGCTTATCTGAAGCTCTCACCAATGATATACATAAGTATCTCTATCTTTATCTTTATGTTTTATTCATATATCACCCATACCCATTTGAGTCTGCCAGACTAAGATTTACATGGTGACCATAGCTTGCTTCATACCAACAATCTCCGTGGGATCGACCCTTACTCGCGTAAGGTTTATTACTTGGACGACCCAGTGCACTTACTGGTTAGTTGTGCGAAGTTGTGTTTATGCCATGGTATTGAGCACCAAGTCTTTGGAGCCATTACTAGGGATTATTTGAGTTGTAGTGATCATAATTTCGTGCACCAAGTTTTTGGCGCCGTTGCCGGGGATTGTTTTGTGTATGGACAACTGACGGTTCATCTTGTTGCTTAGATTAGGTATTTTTCTTCAGAGTTCTTAAGAATGAGTTCTAGTGTTTCATGATGATCTGTTGAAATCTGGCTGGCTGTGAAGCCATGTCTAATCTTATTGGACCGAGGTTTCAACTGATCATCACAAGAGCTTGTTGATCTCTATCAATCTTGCTATTGGAGCAATGATCTGCTAAGGCTTGGCTGGCCATTGGCCATGTCTAGTGTTTTGGACCGAAGCTTTCTTTGAAAGCTTGGCTGGCTGTGAAGCCATGTCTAATTCCTGGACCGGAGTCTTAGACTAGCATTGCAATGATTCCTGGAATCCAAATTAAGAATTCTGAAACCTTTATTTTCTATTTCCATATAATTTTCGAAAAAGCACAAAAAAATTTCAAAATCATAAAAACCAAAAAGATTTTATGTTTCTTGCTTGAGTCTAGTGTCTAATTTTAAGTTTGGTGTCTTGCATGCATTGTTTATTTGATCTTGGTTCTATTTTCAAGTCAATAGTACAGGGAATTGAAGATTCAGAACATGCAGCAGAGGAATTACACAGAAAAAGCTGGGCGTTCAAAACGCCCAGTGAAGAAGGACAGACTGGCGTTTAAACGCCAGCCAGGGTACTTGGTTGGGCGTTTAACGCCCAAAAAGGTAGTGCATTGGGCGTTAAACGCCAGAATGTGCACCATTCTGGGCGTTTAACGCCAGGATGGCACAAGGGGGAGGATTTTGTTTTCAAATCAATTTTTTTTCAAGTTTTCAAAGTTTTTCAAAATCAAATCTTTTTCAAATCATATCTTTTCAATCAAATGTTTTCAAAATCAATTTCTTTCCTTTTTCAAAGATACTTGCTAACAATTAATGATTTGATTGAACATTTCAAGTATGTTGCCTTTTCTGTTGAGGAAGGTTTAATGTTTGAATCATATCTTTTTCTTGTTAGGCAAGTCATTAATTTTTAAAATCAAATCTTTTTTTTTAAATTGTTTTCAAATAATATCTTTTCAATCATATCTCTTTTTAAACCATAACTTTTTAATCATATCTTTTTTTTATCACATCTTTTTCAAAATAGTTTTCAGTCATATCTTTTTGATTGCTAATTTCAAAATCTTTTTCAAAAATCACTTGATTCCTTTTCCACTTTTAGTTTTCGAAAATTATCAATCAATTTTTCAAAATGTTTTTTAAAATCTTTTTAATTAATTTTCGAAAATTCTCTTCCCCTCTTCTCACATCCTTCTATTTATGGAGTACCACTCCTTCTCAATGCACAATTCGAACTCTATCTGATTAAGTTCGAATTCTTCTACCTCTTTCTTCTATTTTTCTGTTCTTCTGACACCTCAAGGAATCTCTATACTGTGACATAGAGGATTCCACATTTTATTGTTCTCTTCTCTTTCATATAAGCAGTAGCAGAGACAAAGGCATTCTTGTTGAAGCTGACCCTGAACCTGAAAGGACCTTGAAGCGAAAGCTAAGAGAAGCTAAGGCACAACTCTCTGTAGAGGACCTAACAGAAATCTTCAAGGAAGAAGAACCCATGGCAGCCGAAAACAACAACAATGCAAGGAAGGTGCTGGGTGACTTTACTGCACCTACTCCCGATTTCTATGGGAGAAGCATCTCTATCCCTGCCATTGGAGCAAACAACTTTGAGCTTAAGCCTCAATTAGTTTCTCTAATGCAACAGAATTGCAAGTTCCATGGACTTCCATTGGAAGATCCTCATCAGTTCTTAGCTGAATTCTTGCAAATCTGTGACACTGTCAAGACTAATGGGGTTGACCCTGAGGTCTACAGACTTATGTTATTCCCTTTTGCTGTAAGAGACAGAGCTAGGACATGGTTGGACTCACAACCTAAAGAAAGCCTGGACTCATGGGAAAAGCTAGTCAATGCCTTCTTGGCAAAGTTCTTTCCACCTCAAAAATTGAGTAAGCTTAGAGTGGAAGTCCAAACCTTCAGACAGAAGGATGGAGAATCCCTCTATGAAGCTTGGGAAAGATACAAACAATTAATCAGAAAATGTCCTTCTGACATGCTTTCTGAATGGAGCATCATAGGTATTTTCTATGATGGTCTCTCTGAACTATCCAAGATGTCTTTGGATAGCTCTGCTGGAGGATCTCTTCATCTGAAGAAGACGCCTACAGAAGCTCAAGAACTAATTGAAATGGTTGCAAATAACCAATTCATGTACACCTCTGAAAGGAATCCTGTGAACAATGGGACTAATCAGAAGAAAGGAGTTCTTGAGATTGATACTCTGAATGCCATTCTGGCTCAGAACAAGATATTGACTCAACAAGTCAATTTGATTTCTCAAAGTCTGTCTGGAATGCAAAATGCACCAAGCAGTACTAAGGATGCTTCATCTGAAGAAGAAGCTTATGATCCTGAGAACCCTTCAATGGAAGAGGTGAATTACCTAGGAGAACCCTATGGAAACACCTATAATTCTTCATGGAGAAATCATCCAAATTTCTCATGGAAGGATCAACAGAGACCTCAACAAGTTTTCAACAACAATAATGGTGGAAGAAACAGGTTTAGCAATGGCAAGCCTTTTCCATCATCTTCTCAGCAACAGACAGAGAATTCTAAGCAGAACCCCTCTGACTTAGCAACTATGGTCTCTGATCTAATCAAAACCACTCAAAGTTTCATGACTGAAACAAGGTCCTCCATTAAAAATTTGGAGGCACAAGTGGGACAGCTGAGCAAGAAAATTACTGAACTCCCTCCTAATACTCTCCCAAGCAATACAGAAGAAAATCCAAAAGGAGAGTGCAAGGCCATCAACATGGCCGAATTTGGAGAGGAAGGAGAGGCAGTGAACGCCACTGAGGAAGACCTCAATGGACGTCCACTGGCCTCCACTGAGTTCCCCAATGAGGAACCATGGGAATCTGAGGCTCAAAATGAGACCATAGAGATTCCATTGGACTTACTTCTGCCTTTCATGAGCTCTGATGAGTATTCTTCCTCTGAAGAGGATGAGTATGTCACTGAAGAGCAAGTTGCTAAATACCTTGGAGCAATCATGAAGCTAAATGACAAGTTATTTGGAAATGAGACTTGGGAGGATGAACCCCCTTTGCTCACCAAAGAATTGGATGACTTGTCTAGGCAGAAATTACCTCAAAAGAGGCAGGACCCTGGGAAGTTCTCCATACCTTGTACCATAGGCACCATGACCTTCAAGAAGGCTCTGTGTAACTTAGGGTCAAGTGTAAACCTCATGCCTCTCTCTGTAATGGAGAAGCTAGGAATCTTTGAGGTGCAAGCTGCAAGAATCTCACTAGAGATGGCAGACAACTCAAGAAAACAATCTCATGGACTTGTAGAGGATGTTTTGGTGAAGATTGAAGACCATTACATCCCTGCTGATTTCATAGTCCTAGAGACTGGGAAGTGCATGGATGAAACCATCATCCTTGGCAGACCCTTCCTAGCCACAGCAAAGGCTGTGATTGATGTTGATGGAGGTGAACTGATCATTCAAGTGAATGAAGAATCCTTTGTGTTTAAGGCTCAAGGATATCCCTCTGTCACCATGGAGAGGAAGCATGAAGAGCTTCTCTCAAATCAGAGTAAAACAGAGCCCCCACAGTCAAACTCTAAGTTTGGTGTTGGGAGGCCACAACCAAACTCTAAGTTTGGTGTTGAACCCCCACATTCAAACTCTAAGTTTGGTGTTGGGAGGTTCCAACATTGCTCTGAGAAAATGTGAGGCTCCATGAGAGCCATCTGTCAAGCTACTGACATTAAAGAAGCGCTTGTTGGGAGGCAACCCAATGTCATATTTTATATATTTTTCTTTGTTATTTTATGTTTTCTGTAGGTTGATGATCATGAGAAGTCACAAAATCAATTGAAAAAGTCAAAACAGAATGAAAAGCAGAAAGAAAAATAGCACACCCTGGAGGAGAGCATGTTGGCGTTTAAACGCCAGTAAGGCTAGCTGTTGGGCGTTTAACGCCCAGTTTGGCACCATTCTGGGCGTTTAACGCCAGAAAGGGGCACCAGACTGGCGTTAAACGCCAGGAAAGGGTAAGAACCTGGCGTTAAACGCCAGAAATGGGCACCAGCCCGGCGTTTAACGCCAGAATTGGCTCAAAACGCGTTTTTGCATGCCATTTGGTGCAGGGATGACTTTTCCTTGACACCTCAGGATCTGTGGACCCCACAGGATCCCCACCTACCCCACCACCCTCTCTCTTCTTCACCCATTCACCAATCACCTCAATACCTCTTCCCCAAAAACCCTTCACCTATCAAATCCCATCTTTCTCTTCACCACTCACATCCATCCTTCATAAAACCCCACCTACCTCACACTTCAAATTCAAACCACTTTCCCTCCCAAACCCACCCTCCCATAGCCGAACCATGACCCTTCCCCTCACACCTATATAAACCCATCTTCACTCCTTCATTTTCACACAACCTAAACACCACTTCTCACCCTCTCTGGCCGAACACAAAAGCCATTCCCTTCTTCCTCATTTCTTCTTCTTCTCCTCTATTCTTTCTTCTTTTGCTCGAGGACGAGCAAACCTTTTAAGTTTGGTGTGGTAAAAGCGTTGCTTTTTGTTTTTCCATAACCATTTATGGCATCCAAGGCCGGAGAAACCTCTAGAAAGAGGAAAGGGAAGGCGAAAGCTTTCACCTCCGAGTCATGGGAGATGGAGAGATTCATCTCAGGGGTGCATCAAGACCACTTCTATGAAGTTGTGGCCTTGAAGAAGGTGATCCCCGAGGTCCCTTTTTCACTCAAAAAGAGTGAATATCCGGAGATCCGACATGAGATCCGAAGAAAAGGTTGGGAAGTTCCTATCAACCCCATTCAACAAGTCGGAATCTTAATGGTTCAAGAGTTCCATGCCAATGCATGGATCACCAAGAACCATGATCAAAGTCTGAACCCGGATCCAAAGAATTGGCTTACTATGGTTCGGGGGAAATACTTGGATTTTAGTCCGGAAAATGTAAGGTTGGCATTCAACTTGCCCATGATGCAAGGAGATGAACATCCTTACACTAGAAGGGTCAACTTTGATCAAAGGTTGGACCAAGTCCTCACAGTCATATGTGAAGAGGGCGCACAATGGAAGAGAGATTCAAGAGGAAAGCCGGTTCAATTGAGAAGGCATGACCTCAAGCCCGTGGCTAGAGGATGGTTGGAGTTTATCCAACGCTCAATCATTCCCACTAGCAACCGGTCCGAAGTTACTCTAGACCGGGCCATCATGATTCATAGCATCATGATTGGAGAAGAAGTAGAAGTTCATGAGGTTATAGCCCAAGAACTCTATAAGGTGGCGGACAAGTCCTCTACCTTGGCAAGGTTAGCCTTTCCTCATCTTATTTGTCACCTCTGTTATTCAGTTGGAGTGGACATAGAAGGAGACATCCCCATTGATGAGGATAAGCCCATCACTAAGAAAAGGATGGAGCAAACAAGAGACCCTTCTCATCATGAGATCCCTGAGATACCTCAAGGGATGCACTTTCCTCCACAAAACTATTGGGAGCAAATTAACACCTCCCTAGGAGAATTGAGTTCCAACATGGGACAACTAAGGGTGGAGCACCAAGAACATTCAATCCTCCTCCATGAAATTAGAGAAGATCAAAGAATCATGAGAGAGGAGCAACAAAGACAAGGAAGAGATATTGAGGAGCTCAAGCACTCCATAAGACCTTCAAGAGGAAGAACAAGCCGCCATCACTAAGGTGGACCCGTTCTTTAATCTCCTTGTTCTTTATTTTCTTGTTTTTCGAAAATTTATGCTTTATGTTTGTCCATGTTTGTGTCTTATGATCATTAGTGTCTTAGTGTCTATGCCTTAAAGTTATGAATGTCCTATGAATCCATCACCTTTCTTAAACAAACAATGTTCTTAATTGAAAAGGAGAAGAATTGCATGAATTTTGAATTTTATAACAGTTTAATTATTTTGATGTGGTGGTAACACTTTTGTCTTCTGAATGTATGCTTAAACAGTGCATATGTCTTTTGAATTTGTGGTTCATGAATGTTGGCTCTTGAAAGAATGATGAAAAAGGAGACATGTTACTGAGGATCTGAAAAATCATAAAAATGATTCTTGAAGCAAGAAAAAGCAGTGAATACAAAAAAAAAAGAGGCGAAAAAAAAACGAAAAAGAAAGAGAAAAAGAAAGAAAAAGAAAGAAATAAAGTTGTGATCCAAGGCAAAAAGAGTGTGCTTAAGAACCCTGGACACCTCTAGTTGGGGACTCTAGCAAAGCTGAGTCACAATCTGAAAAGGTTCACCCAATTATGTGTCTGTGGCATGTATGTATCCGGTGGTAATACTGGAAGACAGAGTGCTTTGGGCCACGGCCAAGACTCATGAAGTAACTGTGTTCAAGAATCATCATACTTAACTAGGAGAATCAATAACACTATCTGGATTCTGAGTTCCTAAAGAAGCCAATCATTCTGAATTTCAAAGGATAAAGTGAGATGCCAAAACTATTCAGAGGCAAAAAGCTAAAAGCCCCGCTCATCTAATTAATACTGATCTTCATAGATGTTTTTGGAGTTCATTGCATATTCTCTTCTTTTTATCTTATTTGATTTTCAGTTGCTTGAGGACAAGCAACAATTTAAGTTTGGTGTTGTGATGAGCGGATAATTTGTACGCTTTTTGGCATTGTTTTTAGTATGTTTTTAGTAGTTTTAGTTGAGTTCTTAGTATATTTTTATTAGTTTTTAGTTAAAATTCACTTTTCTGGACTTTACTATGAGTTTGTGTGTTTTTCTGTGATTTCAGGTATTTTCTGGCTGAAATTGAGGGACCTGAGCAAAAATCTGATTCAGAGACTGAAAAGGACTGCAGATGCTGTTGGATTCTGACCTCCCTTCACTCGAAGTGGATTTTCTGGAGCTACAGAAGCACAATTGGCGCGCTCTTAACGGCGTTGGAAAGTAGACATCCTGGGCTTTCCAGCAATATATGATAGTCCATACTTTGCCAAAGATTTGATGGCCCAAACCGGCGTTCAAAGTCACCTTCAGATTTCCCAGCGTTAAACGCCGGAACTGGCACCTAAATGGGAGTTAAACGCCCAAACTGGCATAAAAGCTGGCGTTTAACTCCAAGAAGAGTCTCTACACGAAAATGCTTCATTGCTCAGCCCAAGCACACACCAAGTGGGCCCGGAAGTGGATTTTTATGTCATTTACTCATCTCTGTAAACCTTAGGCTACTAGTTCTCTATAAGTAGGACCTTTTACTATTGTATTTATATATCTTGGTAGCTATCTTTGTTCTTATGCTATCTTAGATCATTGGGAGGCTGGCCTCACGGCCATGCCTAGACCTTGTTCTTATGTATTTTCAACGGTGGAGTTTCTACACACCATAGATTAAGGTGTGGAGCTCTGCTGTACCTCGAGTATTAATGCAATTACTATTGTTCTTCTATTCAATTCCGCTCATTCTTTGTCCAAGATATCACTTGTTCTTCAACTTGATGAATGTGATGATCCGTGACACTCATCATCATTCTCACCTATGAACGTGTGACTGACAACCACCTCCGTTCTACCTTAGATTGGGTGAATATCTCTTGGATTCCTGATACATGATGCATGGTTGATCGCCTGACAACCGAGTGCTCGCCTGACAAACGAGCCAGCCATTCCGTGAGATCAGAGTCTTCGTGGTATAGGCAAGAACTGATGGCGGCATTCAAGAGAATCCGGAAGGTCTAACCTTGTCTGTGGTATTCTGAGTAGGATTCAATGACTGAATGACTGTGACGTGCTTCAAACTCCTGAAGGCGGGGCGTTAGTGACAGACGCAAAAGAATCACTGGATTCTATTCCGGCCTGATCGAGAACCGACAGATGGATAGCCGTGCCGTGACAGGGTGCGTTGAACATTTCCACTGAGAGGATGGGAGGTAGCCACTGACAACGGTGAAACCCTTGCATAAGCTTGCCATGGAAAGGAGTAAGAAGGATTAGATGAAGACAGTAGGAAAGCAGAGAGACGGAAGGGAAAGCATCTTCATACGCTTATCTGAAGCTCTCACCAATGATATACATAAGTATCTCTATCTTTATCTTTATGTTTTATTCATATATCACCCATACCCATTTGAGTCTGCCTGACTAAGATTTACAAGGTGACCATAGCTTGCTTCATACCAACAATCTCCGTGGGATCGACCCTTACTCGCGTAAGGTTTATTACTTGGACGACCCAGTGCACTTGCTGGTTAGTTGTGCGAAGTTGTGTTTATGCCATGGTATTGAGCACCAAGTCTTTGGAGCCATTACTAGGGATTATTTGAGTTGTAGTGATCACAATTTCGTGCACCAATCTCGCGCGTTCATAGGTGAGAATGATGATGAGTGTCACGGATCATCACATTCATCAAAGTGTTGTGCAACGTATATCTTGGAATAAGAATAAAAGAGAATTGAATAAAAAGTAATAGTAATTGTATTGAAACTTTGAGGTACAGCAGAGCTCCACACCCTTAATCTATGGTGTGCAGAAACTCCACCGTTGAAAATACATAAGTGAAAGGTTCAGGCATGGCCGAATGGCCAGCCCCCATGTGGTCACAAGACCGAATGATCAAAGACCTCTGATACAATAGTTAAATGTTCTATTTATAATAAACTAGCTCCTAGGGTTTACATGAGTAAGTAATTGATGCATAAATCCATTTTCGGGGCCCACTTGGTGTATGCTTGGGCTGAGCTTGATCTATCCACGAGCTGAGGCTTCTCTTGGAGTTGAACTCCAAGTTATGACGTGTTTTGGGCGTTCAACTCCGGATCATGACGTTTTTCTGGCGTTTAACTCCAGACAGCAGCATGTACTTGGCGTTCAACGCCAAGTTACGTCGTCAATTCCTGAATAAAGTATGGACTATTAGATATTGCTGGAAAGCTCTGGATGTCTACTTTCCAACGCCGTTGAGAGCGCGCCAATTGGAGTTCTGTAGCTCCTGAAAATCCATTTCGAGTGCAGGGAGGTCAGATTCCAACAGCATCAGCAGTCCTTTAGTCAGCCTTTTTCAGAGTTTTGCTGAAGTCCCTCAATTTCAGCCAGAAATTACCTGAAATCACAGAAAAACACACAAACTCATAAAAAGTAATGAAAACATCCCTAAAAGTAACTTGAACTTACTAAAAACTACCTAAAAATAATGCCAAAAAGCGTATAAATTATCCGCTCATCACAACACCAAACTTAAATTGTTGCTTGTCCCCAAGCAACTGAGAATCAAATAGGATAAAAAGAAGAGAATATACTGTGAATTCCAAAATATCAATGAATATTAATTATATTTAGATGAGCGGGACTTGTAGCTTTTTGCTTCTGAATAGTTTTCGCATCTCACTTTTTCCTTTGAAGTTTAGAATGATTGGCTTCTCAAGGAACTTAGAATTTCGGATAGTGTTATTGACTTTCCTAGTTAAGCATGTTGATTCTTGAACACAGCTACTTGTGAGTCTTGGCCGTGGCCCTAAGCACTTTGTTTTCCAGTATTACCACCAGATACATAAATGCCACAGACACATAACTGGGTGAACCTTTTCAGATTGTGACTCAGCTTTGCTAGAGTCCCTAGTTAGAGGTGTCCAGAGCTCTTAAGCACACTTTTTTGCTTTGGATCACGACTTTAACCACTCAGTCTCAAGCTTTTCACTTGGACCTGCATGACACAAGCACATGGTTAGGGACAGCTTGGTTTAGCCGCTTAGGCCTGGATTTTATTTCCTTGGGCCCTCCTATCCATTGATGCTCAAAGCCTTGGATCCTTTTTACCCTTGCCTTTTGGTTTTAAGGGCTATTGGCTTTTTCTGCTTGCTTTTTCTTTTTCTTTATAATTTTTTTCGCCACTTTTTTTTCGCAAGCTTTTTACTTTTCACTTCTTTTTCTTGCTTCAAGAATCAATTTCATGATTTTTCAGATCATCAATAACATTTCTCTTTGTTCATCATTCTTTCAAGAGCCAACAATTTTAACATTCATAAACAACAAGATCAAAAGACATATGCACTGTTTAAGCATTCATTCAGAAAACAAAAAGTATTATCACCACATCAATATAATTAAACTAAATTCAAGGATAAATTCAAAATTCATGTACTTCTTGTTCTTTTGAATTAAAACATTTTTCTTTTAAGAGAGGTGAATGATTCATGGAATTTATTCATAGCTTTAAGGCATGGTTACATACTAGTGATCATGAAGTAAAGACACAAAACATAGATAAATACAACATAAAAACCGAAAAGCAGAAAGAAATAAAGAACAAGGAATGAATCCACCTTTAGTGGCGTCTTCTTCTTGAAGGACCAACAATGTCCTTAAGCTCTTCTATGTCCCTTCCTTGCCTTTGTTGCTCCTCCCTCATTGCTCTTTGATCTTCTCTTATTTCTTGGAGAATGATGGAGTGCTCATGATGTTCCACCCTTAATTGTTCAACATTGTGGTTCAAATCTTCTAAGGAAGTGTTGAGTTGTTCCCAATAGTTGTTGGGAGCAAAGTGCATCCCTTGAGGCATCTCAGGGATTTCTTGATGATGAGCTTCCTCATGCATCACTTGAGAACCGTGAGGGGTCTCTCTTGCTTGCTCCATCCTCTTCTTGGTGATGGGCTTATCCTCTTCAATGGAGATGTCTCCTTCTATGATGACTCCAGCTGAGTAACATAGATGGCAAATAAGGTGAGGAAAAGCTAGCCGTGCCATGGGTGAGGGCTTGTCGGCTATTTTGTAGATTTCATTGGAGATGACCTCATGAACTTCTACTTCCTCTCCAATCATGATGCCATGAATCATGATGGCCCGATCCACAGTAACTTCAGATCGGTTGCTAGTAGGAATGATGGAGCGTTGAATGAACTCTAACCATCCTCTAGCCACAGGCTTGAGATCCAGTCTTCTTAGTTGGACTGGCTTGCCTTTGGAGTTTCTCTTCCATTGAGCTCCTTCCACACATATGTCCATTAGGGCTTGGTCCAACCTTTGATTAAAGTTGACCCTTCTAGTGTAGGGGCGTTCATCTCCTTGCATCATGAGCAAGTGAAACGCCAACCTCACATTTTCCGGACTAAAATCTAAGTATTTCCACCGAACCATTGTAAGATAGTTCTTTGGACTCGGGTTCATACTTTGATCATGGTTCCTAGTGATCCATGCATTGGCATAGAACTCTTGAACCATTAAGATTCCGACTTGTTGTATGGGGTTGGTTAGGACTTCCCAACCTCTTCTTCGGATTTCATGTCGGATCTCCGGATACTCATTTTTCTTGAGCTTGAAAGGGACCTCAGGGATCACCCTCTTCTTTGCCACAACATTATAGAGGTGGTCTTGATGGCTCTTGGAGATGAATCTTTCCATCTCCCATGACTCGGAGGTGGAAGCTTTTGTCTTCCCTTTTCCTTTTCTTGATGATACTCCGGCCTTAGGTGCCATTGATGGTAATGGAAAAACAAAAAGCTTATGCTTTTACCACACCAAACTTAAAATATTGCTCGCCCTCGAGCAAGAGAAGAAAGAAGAGAAGAAGAAGAAAAAGAAAATATGGTAGAGATGAAGAGAGGTAGGTTCGGCTAAGTGGGAGAAGAGGGGTTTGTGTTGTGTGAAAATGAAGTAGAATGGAAGGGTATTTATAGGGAGAGGGTGGAGTGTATGTTCGGCCATTTAGGGTGGGAATGGGTGGGAAAATGTTTTTGAATTTTGAAGGTAGGTGGGGTTTATGGGGAAGAGTGGATGGATGTAAGTGGTGAAGGGGGTAATTGGGAAGAGGAATTGAGGTGATTGGTGAAGGGTGTTGGGAAGTGTGACATGGGGAAGAGTAATCATAAAAATTAGGATTAGGAGGTAAGGTGGGAATATGGTAGGTGGGGATCCTGTGGGGTCCACAGATCCTGAGGTGATCCTGTGGGGTCCACAGATCCTGAGGTGTCAAGGAATTCCATCCCTGCACCAAATTGGCATGTAAATTGCCTTTGCACACCATTCTGGCGTTTAAACGCCGTGTGGTGCACATTCTGGGCGTTCAACACCCATGTAAAGCATGTTTCTGGCATTGAACGCCAGTTTCATGCTTGTTACTAGCGTTCAGCGCCAGCTTTTCTTCTCTGGGCACATTCCTAGCGTTCAGCGTCAGAATGTTGCTTGTTTCTGGCGTTCAGTGCCAGAATGATGCTCTGTTTTGGCGTTGAATGCCGGCCAGATGCATCTTACTGGCGTTGAACGCCAGCATGTGCTTCCTCCAGGGTGCAAATTTTTTTCTGCTGTTTTTGACTCTGTTTTTAATTTTTTTGATTTTTTGTGACTCCTCATGATCATGTACCTAATAAAACACAAAATATCAATAATATAGAATAAAATAAAAATTAGATAAATAAAATTGGGTTGCCTCCCAACAAGCGCTTCTTTAATGTCAATAGCTTGACAGTGGCTCTCATGGAGCCACAAGGTGATCAGGTCAATGTTGTATAGTGCCAACACCAAACTTAGAGTTTGGATATGGGGTCTTAACACCAAACTTAGAGTTTGACTGTGTGGGCTCTTCTTGACTCTGAACTGAGAGAAGCTCTTCATGCTTACTCTCTTTTGTCACAGAGGGATGGCCATGTGCCTTAAACACAAGGTAGTCCCCATTCAATTGAAGGACTGATTCTCCTCTGTTGACATCTATCACAGCTCCTGCTGTGGCTAGGAAAGGTCGTCCAAGGATGATGCAATCATCCTCTTCCTTCCTAGTGTCTAAGATTATGAAATCAGCAGGGATGTAAAGGCCTTCAACCTTTACTAACACATCCTCTACTATTCCATAAGCTTGTCTCAATGACTTGTCTGCCAATTGTAATGAGAACAAGGTAGGTTGTACCTCAATGATCCCCAGCTTCTCCATTACAGAGAGTGGCATAAGATTTATCCCTGACCCCAGATCACATAGAGCTTTTTCAAAGCTCATGGTGCCTATGGTGCAAGGTATTAAGAACATGCCAGGATCCTGTTTCTTTTGAGGTAGAATTTTCTGAATCCAAGTATCTAGTTCATTAATGAGCAAGGGAGGTTCACTTTCCCAAGTCTCATTACCAAATAACTTGGCATTCAGCTTCATGATAGCTCCTAAATATTGAGCAACTTGCTCTCCAGTCACATCTTCATCCTCTTCAGAGGAAGAATAGTCTTCAGAGCTCATGAATGGCAGAAGGAGATTTCATGGAATCTCTATGGTCTCTATATGAGCCTCAGATTCCTCTGGATCCTTAATAGGAAACTCCTTCTTATTTGAGGGACGTCCTAGGAGGTCTTCCTCACTAGGATTTTCGTCCTCCTCCTCCCTTGTGCATTCGGCCATATTGACTATGTCAATGGCCTTGCACTCTCCTTTTGGATTCTCTTCTGTATTGCTTGGGAGAATACTGGGAGGAGTTTCAATGACTTTCTTACTCAGCTGGCCCACTTGTGCCTCCAGATTTCTGATGGAGGATCTTGTTTCACTTATAAAACTGAAAGTGGCCTTTGACAGATCAGAGACTATATTGGCTAAATTAGAAGTGTTTTGTTCAGAATTCTCTGTCTGTTGCTGAGAAGATGATGGATATGGCTTGCTATTGCTCAGCCTATTGCGTCCACCATTGTTAAAGCCTTGTTGAGGCTTTTGTTGATCCTTCCATGAGAAATTTGGATGATTTCTCCATGATGAGTTATAGGTGTTTCCATAAGGTTCACCCATGTAATTAACCTCTGCCATGGCAGGGTTCTCAGGATCATAAGCTTTTTCAAAAGCTGCCTCTCTAGTACTGTTGGATGCATGTTGCCATCCATTCAGATTTTGAGAGATCATGTTGACCTGTTGAGTCAACACCTTGTTCTGAGCCAATATGGCATTCAGAGCATCAATTTCAAGAACTCCTTTCTTCTGAGGTATCCCATTATTCACGGAATTCCTCTCAGAAGTGTACATGAATTGGTTGTTTGCAACCATATCAATGAGTTCTTGAGCCTCTTCAGGCATTTTCTTTAGGTGAATAGATCCACCTGCAGAATGGTCCAATGACATTTTCGAAAATTCAGATAGACCATAATAGAATATATCTAATATGGTCCATTCTGAAAACATGTCAGATGGACATCTTTTGGTCAGCTGCTTGTATCTTTCTCAAGCTTCATAGAGGGATTCACCATCTTTTTGTTTGAAGGTTTGAACATCCACTCTCAGCTTGCTCAGCTTTTGAGAAGGAAAGAATTTGTCCAAGAAGGCAGTGACCAGCTTATCCCAGGAGTCCAGGCTATCCTTGGGTTGTGAATCCAACCATATTCTAGCTCTGTCTCTTACAGCAAAAGGGAAAAGCATGAGTCTGTAGACTTCAGGATCAACTCCATTCGTCTTTACATTCTCACAGATCTGCAAGAACTCAGTTAAAAACTGATAAGGATCTTCAGATGGAAGTCCATAAAACTTGCAGTTTTGTTGCATTAAAGCAACTAGCTGAGGTTTCGGCTCAAAGTTATTGGCTCCAATGGCAGGAATGGAGATGCTTCTTCCATCAAATTTGGACGTTGGCTTTGTGAAGTCACCAAGCATTCTCCTTGCATTATTATTATTTTCGGCTGCCATCTCCTTCTCTTGTTCGAAAATTTCTGAAAGGTTACCTTTAGAATAATGTAGTTTAGCTTCTCTTAATTTTCTCTTCAGAGTCCTTTCAGGTTCTGGATCAATTTCAACAAGAGTGCCTTTTTCCCTGTTCCTGCTCATATGAAAGAGAAGAAAACAAGAAAAGAAGAGGAATCCTCTATGTCACAGTATAGAGATTCCTTTGTGTTAGTAGAAGAAGAAAGGGGAGAAGAATGAAGAAGAATGGTTTGGATTTTTAGATGAAGAAAGGTGAAGAGAAGTGTTAGTAATTAAATAATTAAATAGAAGAAGAAATGAGAGGGAGAATTTTCGAAAATAATTTTGAAAAAGGGTTAGTAATTTTCGAAAATTAAATATAAGATATAATTAAAATTAAAACAATTAATTAATTAAAAATAATTTTTGAAAAGGAGAGAGGTATTTTCGAAAATTGAAGAGGGAAAAGTAGTTAGATGGTTTTGAAAAAGATAAGAAACAAACAAAGAGTTAGTTAGTTGATTGAAAAAGATTTTAAAATCAAATTTGAAAAGGATAAGAAGATAAGAAGTTAGATAAGATATTTTGAAATCAAATTTTTTTAAAAAACATAAAATTTTGAAAAAGATAAGATAAGAGATAAAAAGATTTAATTTAAAGATTTGAAATTACTTACTTCACTAACAAGAAACTACAAGATAAGATTCTAAAATTTAAAGATTGAACCTTTCTTAACAAGAAAGTAACAAACTTCAAAATTTTGAATCAATCACATTAATTGTTAGCTAATTTTCGAAAATTAGATGTAAAGATAAGAAAAAGATTTTGAAAATAGTTTGAAAAATATTTTTGAAATTTTCAAAAATGATAAAAAAGAATAAAAAAAAGATATGATTTTTGAAAAAGATTTTAAAAAGATAAGATTTTTAAAATTGAAATTTTGACATGACTTGTAAGAAACAACTAATTTTAAAAATTTTTGACCAAGTCAACCCAAAATTTCAAAAATTTGGAGGAAAATATGGAAAAAATATTTTTTTGATTTTTGAATTTTTAAAGATGAGAGAGAAAAACAACAAAAATACTCAATGCTTGAAATTTTTTAGATCAAAACAATGAATGCATGCAAGAATGCTATGAATGTCAAGATGAACACCAAGAACACTTTGAAGATCATGATGAACATCAAGAACATAATTTTGAAAAGTTTTTGATGCAAAGAAAACAAGCAAGACACCAAACTTAGAAATCTTTAATGCATGGACTCTAACAAACGAAAAATGCATATGAAAAACAACAAACAACACAAAATAAGAAAACATCAAGATCAAACAAGAGGACTTATCAAGAACAACTTGAAGATCATGAAGAACACTATGAATGCATGGAATTTTCGAAAAATGCAAGAAAAAATTTTTAAAGCATGCAATTGACACCAAACTTAAAAATTGACTCAATACTCAAACAAGAAACACAAAATATTTTTGATTTTTATGATTTTCTAATTTTTTGGATTTTTATTTATTTTTTTTTCGAAAAAATAGTTTGGAAAACGAAAAATAAAAAGAAAAATTTTGAAAATGATTTTTGAAAAGAAAATTACCTAATCTGAGCAACAAGATGAACCGTCAGTTGTCCATACTCGAACAATCCCCGGCAACGGCGCCAAAAACTTGGTGGACGAAATTGTGATCAACAATATTGGCTCTTTGGTATGTGCACAAAAACATTAACTCAGCACTTTCTTTCCACAATCTCGTTCAACTAACCAGCAAGTGTACTGTGTCATCCAAGTAATAAACCTTACGTGAGTAAGGGTCGATCCCACAGAGATTGTTGGTATGAAGCAAGCTATGGTCACCTTGTAAATCTCAGTTAGGCAGATTAAATTGGTTTATGAATTTTCGAATAATTAATAATAAATAGAAAATAAAAAGGGATAGAAATACTTATGTAAATCAATAGTGGGAATTTCAGATAGGCGTGTGGAGATGCTGTGCTCCTCTTGAATCTCTACTTTCTTATTGCTTTCATCCAATCCTTCTTACTCCTTCCCATGGCAAGCTGTATGTAGGGCATCACCATCACCAATGGCTACTTTTAATCCTCTCGGGAAAATGGTCCTCTGCGCTGTCACTGCACGGCTAATCGTCTGGAGGCATCACCCTTGATAATGGCTACATCCCATCCTCTCAGTGAAAACGGTCTAAATGCTCTGTCACAGCACGGCTAATCATCTGTCGGTTCTCAATCAGGTTGGAATAGAATCCATTGATTCTTTTGCGTTTGTCATCACGCCCAGCCTTCAGGAGTTTGAAGCTTGTAACAGTCATTCAATACCGGAATCTTACTCGGAATACCACAGACAAGGTTAGACTTTCCGGATCCTCATGAATGCCGCCATCTATCTAGCTTATACCACGAAGATTCTGTTGGGGAATCTAAGAGATATGCGCCCGACCTAAGGTAGAACGGAAGTGGTTGTCAATCACGCGCGTTCATAGGTGAGAATGATGATGAGTGTCACGGATCATCACATTCATCAAAGTGTTGTGCAACGTATATCTTGAAATAAGAATAAAAGAGAATTGAATAAAAAGTAATAGTAATTGTATTGAAACTTTGAGGTACAGCAGAGCTCCACACCCTTAATCTATGGTGTGCAGAAACTCCACCGTTGAAAATACATAAGTGAAAGGTTCAGGCATGGCCGAATGGCCAGCCCCCATGTGGTCACAAGACCGAATGATCAAAGACCTCTGATACAATAGTTAAATGTTCTATTTATAATAAACTAGCTCCTAGGGTTTACATGAGTAAGTAATTGATGCATAAATCCACTTCCGGGGCCCACTTGATGTATGCTTGGGCTGAGCTTGATCTATCCACGAGCTGAGGCTTCTCTTGGAGTTGAACTCCAAGTTATGACGTGTTTTGGGCGTTCAACTCCGGATCATGACGTTTTTCTGGAGTTTAACTCCAGACAGCAGCATGTACTTGGCGTTCAACGCCAAGTTACGTCGTCAATTCCCGAATAAAGTATGGACTATTATATATTGCTGGAAAGCTCTGGATGTCTACTTTCCAACGCCGTTGATAGCACGCCAATTGGAGTTCTGCAGCTCCAAAAAATCCATTTCGAGTGCAGGGAGGTCAGATTCCAACAACATCAGCAGTCCTTTAGTCAGCCTTTTTCAGAGTTTTGCTCAAGTCCCTCAATTTCAGCCAGAAATTACCTGAAATCACAGAAAAACACACAAACTCATAGTAAAGTCCAGAAATGTGAATTTAACATAAAAACTAATGAAAACATCCCTAAAAGTAGCTTGAACTTACTAAAAACTACCTAAAAACAATGCTAAAAAGCGTATAAATTATCCGCTCATCAGGCTCCTCCCATCTTTGGTTGTCCCATCCTTGATGCATGTTCTCATTGTAATCTCCTCTCCCTGCAACATAATTGTAACCAGACTCATAGCCAAAGTTGTGAAAGTTTATAGTAGCTAAAGAAAATAAAAACTAATAAAAATTAATGAAAATAAACTCCTAAAACTAGAAATACTAACAACAATATAAGATAAAAATTTGAAAAAGGTTTAAATTTTGAAAAGGTTCGATTTTTAAAATTTTAAATTTAAATTTTGAAATTTGAAATTTGAATTTTGGAATTTAAATATTGAAATTTGAAATTTGATTTTGAAATAAAATAAGATAAGATTTTGAGAAATATATGATTTTTGAAAAAGATTTGAATTTTGAAATTTAAAACTAAGATAAGATAAGATAAAAATTTTAAAATAAAAATCTAAATTTTTTTATTTAATTTTCAAAAAATTCAGTTAAAATAAAGAGAAAAGATATTTTTTGAATTTAATGAGGAAAGAGAAAAAATAATAAAATGACACCAAACTTAGAATTTTTAGATCAAAGCAAAGAAAACAAACAAGAAAAATATTTACAATAACCAATAATAAGGAACACGTTTGCAATTCCCCGGCAATACTGCAGGATACATAAATGCCACAGACACATAACTGGGTGAACCTTTTAGATTGTGACTCAGCTTTGCTAGATTCCCCAGTTAGAGGTGCCCAGAGTTCTTAGGCACACTCTTTTGCTTTGGCTCACGACTTTAACCACTCAGTCTCAAGCATTTCACTTGGACCTTCATGACACAAGCACATGGTTAGGGACAACTTGATTTAGCCGCATAGGCCAGGATTTCATTCTTTTGGGCCCTCCTATCTGTTAATGCTCAAAGCCTTGGATCCTTTTTTTTACCCTTGCTTTTTGGTTTAAAAGGCTCTTGGCTTTTTATGCTTACTTTTTCTTTATTTTTCGTTTTTTTTTTTTTTGCAGGCTTTGTATTTTTCACTGCTTTTTCTTCCTTCAAGAATCAATTTCATGATTTTTTTCAGATTATCAATAACATTTCTCTTTCTTTTCATCATTCTTTCAAGAGCCAACAATTTTAACATTCATAAACTTCACTATAAAAAATATGCATTGTTCAAGCATTCATTCCGAAGACAAAAAGTGTTGCCACCACATAAAAATAATTAGAATTTTTCTTATTGAAAACTTGAAATAACTGCCTCCTTACTCTAGAGGAAATCTACTATTTTATTCATGTTTAGTGATGATGAGAAGAACAAATTATAGCTTACTTAGAGATAATAAAAATAAAAATAAAAATAAAGACCTAATTACTAATACTCATGTAATTCTTAACATAGGTTTCTAAAAAGTTATCACAGATTTAAGATTAGGACTCAACAACCTTTATTTTGGGAGATGTATGCTCCTTCAATCTGTGGGGTGTCTGGTCCCTCAAGGGAGAGCTTCTGGCACTTCAGCTCCTGTAGCTCATGCCCTTGATTTTCTTGTTCCTTAAGCAGCTTGCAGAGTATGCTATTTTGATTTTGCTGTTCTTCCTTAACTTGATCCATAGCTTCTTACAGCTTGGTGACAAATGCTTCTAGGCGGGCCCAGTAGTCAATTTGAGGGATTTCTGAGAGGAATTCCTACGCCCTCCTCTTCATGGAGTTGTCGTGTACTTGTTGTCCCTCCATTAACTTTTTAGTGATTGGATGCTCGATTGGGATGAATTCATCCACTCCCATCTTTACCCCAGCATCTTTACATAGCAGAGAGATTAAGCTTGGGTAAGCCAATTTGGCTTCACTGGAGTTCTTATTTGCAATTGTGTAAATCTCACAAGAAGTCAGATGATGAATCTCCACTTCGTGTCCCAGCATAATGCAATGAATCATCACTGTTCTTTTGACAGTGACCTCAGAGCGGTTGCTAGTGGGCAGTATAGAGTGCCCAATGAAGTTCAACCAGCCCTTAACAACTGGTTTGAGATCTCCTATCTTGAGTTGGTTTGGGACACCTTTTGAGTTGGTTATCCACTTAGTTCCAGGGAGGCATATGTCCTCTAGAACTTGGTCCAAGCGCTTATCTACTCTCACAATTCTCCTATTAAAAGATTCTAGTTCATCTTGTAGTTGAGGCAGCTTGAAGACCTCTCTTATTTTGTCAAGGTGGAAGTAAATAGTCTTCCCTCTGACCATAGTTCGAAAGGTATGGAAGGCAGTTCCCGCCATTCTCTGCTTATCTGTTAACCACATATTTGAGTAGAATTCCTGGACCATGTTTCTTCCCACCTTTGTCTCAAGATTAGCTAGGATTTTCCATCCTTTATTTCGAATCTGTTCTTGGATCTCTGGATATTCGTCTTCTTTCAAATCGAACATAACTTCCGGGATCACTGACCTCAAACCCATTATTTTGTGGTAATAGTCTGCATGTTCCTTGGTTAAGAACCTCCCTTGATTCTAAAGTGGTTTTGGATTATTCTCTTTCTTGCCTCTTAGAGTGGTTTGTTTTGCTTTAGGAGCCATGATCTTGGTGAGTTTTTGCTCAGTGATCACAGAAAAATACACCAAACTTAGAGCTTTACTTGTCCTCAAGCAAAAGAAAGGAAAGGAAAAAAATAGCGGGGGAAACAGATTCGAATGGTGGATTGAGGAGGATGGCCGAACGTGTATTTAAAAAGGAGGGGTTGGGTTTCGAAAATTTTGAAAAGGTTATGATAGAAAGATATGATTTGGAAAAGATGAATCATGATATGAAAAAGATGAGATTTTAAAATTCAAAAGATATGGAAAAGATATAAAGAAGTTAAATCTGAATTTTTGTTGATGCATCTAAGAATCAAAAGATGATATGATGAGTTGCAAAAGATTTGGAAAGAAATTGAAAAGATAAATGAGTTTTTGAAAAATATTTGAAAGGGATTTTGAAAGAAAATTAAAAAAAATCTAGAAGATTATTAAATTTTTGAAAATTGAATTTCAGAGATGAAAATTTGTGACATGTTGATGCAGAAAATTATGAATTAAAACATGAAAATTTGAAAAAAATTGAAGTGGAAACAAAATTACCTCCCCCTGTCCTTTTTGGCGTTAAACGATTAGAATGGTATTCATTCTGGCGTTTAACGCCCAACCAGGTACCATGGCTAGCGTTAAACGCCAGAAATCTTTTATCACTGGGGTTTTTCTAAATGCCCAGGATGCTGCAATTCTGGCGTTTAACGCCCAGAAAGGTATCTTTACTAGCGTTTAAACACCCAGAATGATACCCATTCTGGCGTTTAACACCAAAAATACCTCTTACTGGTGTTTTCGAGCCAGCGAGCTCTTTTTCTCTGCTTTGTGCTCTGAATCCTTCTGTAACTCTGTGAATTTCTGCATTTAGACAATCAACCTTAAAGATAATTTATATTAAACTCTTATAATTATTATTTAAATTACAAGAACCTTTGCTAATGACTGGGTTGCCTCCCAGCAAGCGCTTCTTTATTGTCTTTAGCTAGACTTTTACTAAGCTTTAGTCTAGCCTCAGTTTTGAGCATTCTTGCTCAAAATTGCTTTCAAGATAATGTTTGACTCTCTGTCCATTAACAATGAACTTTTAGTCAGAGTCAATATCCTGAAGCTCTACATATCCATATGGTGACACACTTGTGATCACATATGGTCCCCTCCACCGAGATTTTAATTTCCCAGGAAACAATCTGAGCCTAGAGTTAAACAACAGAACCTTCTGTCCTGGCTCAAAGACTCTGGATGACAATTTCTTGTCATGCCACCTTTTTTGCTTTGTACTTGTAAATTTTTGCATTTTCGAAAGCATTGAGTCTGAATTCCTCTAGCTCATTCAACTGGAGCAATCTTTTCTCTCCAGCTAACTTGGCATCAAGGTTTAGGAATCTGGTTGCCCAGTAGGTCTTATGTTCTAGTTCCACTGGCAGGTGACAGGCTTTTCCATACATAAGCTGGTATGGAGAAGTCCCTATAGGAGTTTTGAATGCAGTTCTGTAGGCCCGTAGAGCATCATCCAGACTCCTTGCCCAATCCTTTCTACGGGTACTTACTGTCCGTTCTAAGATTCATTTTAGTTCTCTATTTGAGACTTCAGCCTGCCCGTTTGTCTGTGGATAATATGGAGTTGCCACTTTGTGGTTAATTCTATATCGGATTAGAGCAGAGTCAAGCTGTTTATTGTAGAAATGAGTTCCTCCATCACTGATTAGTATTCTGGAGACACCAAATCTACTGAAGATATGCTTCTGGAGGAACTTCAGCACTGTCTTAGTATCATTAGTGGGTGTGGCAATTGCCTCTACCTATCTAGATACATAATCTACTGCCACCAGAATATAAGTGTTTGAGTATGATGGTGGGAAAGGCCCCATGAAGTCAATACCCCATACATCAAATAACTCAATCTCTAAGATCCCCTGCTGAGGCATGGCATAACCGTGAGGCAGATTGCCAGTTCTTTGGCAACTGTCACAGCTACGTATAAACTCTCGGGAGTCTCTATAGAGAGTAGGCCAGTAAAAACCACATTGGAGGACTCTTGTGGCTGTCCGCTCACTTCCGAAATGTCCTCCATATTGTGATCTATGGCAATGCCATAGGATCTTTTGTGCCTCTTCTCTGGGCACACACCTACGGATCATTCTGTTTGCACATATCTTAAAGAGATATGGTCCATCCCACAAGTAGTACTTGCATCAGTAACTAATTTTTTTTGTTTACTGCCTGCTGTACTCTTTGGGTATGAATCTTACCACTTTATAGTTTGCAATGTCTGCGAACCACGGTACTTCCTGAATGGCAAAAAGTTGCTCATCCGAGAAGATTTCAGAGATCTCAGTAGAGGGGAGGGACGTCCCTTCTACTGGTTCTATTCGGGATAGGAGATCTGCTACTTGGTTCTCTGTCCCTTTTCTGTCTCTTATTTCTATATCAAACTCTTGCATAAGCAACACCCATCTTATGAGCCTGGGTTTTTAATCCTGCTTTGTGAGCAGATATTTAAGAGTAGCATGGTCAGTGTACACAATCACTTTTGATCCTACCAAATAGGATCTGAACATGTCAATGGCATAAACCACTGCAAGTAATTCCTTTTCTGTGGTTGTGTAATTTTTCTGTGCGTCATTTAAAACACTGCTGGCATAGTAAATATCGTGTAGAAGCTTGTCATGCCTCTATCCCAATACTGCACCAATAGCATGGTCACTGGCATCACACATTAGTTCAAATGGTAATCTCCAGTCTGGTGCAGAAATGACTGGTGTTGTGACCAGCTTAGCTCTCAGAGTCACAAACGCCTGCAGACACTCTATGTCAAAGACAAAGGGTGTATCAGCAACTAGCAGATTTCTTAGAGGTTTTGCAATTTTTGAAAAATCCTTTATAAACCTCTGGTGCACGAAATTGCAATCACACTTTTGCAATCCCGCACAACTAACCAGCAAGTGCACTGGGTCGTCCAAGTAATACCTTGCGTAAGCAAGGGTCGATCCCACGGAGATTGTCGGCTTGAAGCAAGCTATGGTTATCTTGTAAATCTTAGTCAGGATATCAGAAATTATCAGGATTGATTGTAAAAAGCAAAAGAACATGAAATGGTTACTTGTATTGCAGTAATGGAGAATGGGTTGAGGTTTTGGAGATGCTCCATCTTCCGAATCTCTGCTTTCCTACTGTCTTCTTCATCAAACACGCAAGGCTCCTTCCATGGCAAGCTGTATGTAGGGTTTCACCATTGTCAGTGGCTACCTCCCATCCTCTCAGTGAAAATACGTCCCTGATGCTCTGTCACAGCATAGGCTAATCATCTGTCGGTTCTCAATCAGGCCGGAATAGAATCTAGTGATTCTTTTGCGTCTGTCACTAACGCCCCGCCCTCAGGAGTTTGAAGCACGTCACAGTCATTCAGTCATTGAATCCTACTCAGAATACCACAGACAAGGTTTAGACCTTCCGGACTCTCTTGAATGCCGCCATCAGTTCTAGCTTATACCACGAAGATTTCGATTAAAGAATCCAAGAGATAACTACTCAATCTAAGATAGAACAGAGGTGGTTGTCAGGCACATGTTCATAGTTGAGAATGATGATGATTGTCACGGATCATCACATTCATCCGGATTAAGAACAAGTGTTATCTTAGAATCGAAGCAAGCATGATTGAATAAGAAACAGTAGTAATTGCATTAATCCATCAAGACACAGCAGAGCTCCTCACCCCCAACCATGGGGTTTAGAGGCTCATACTGTGGAAAGAAACGTGTAAGAAATGTTATGAGGTCATAAGGTACAGATACAATGTCAAAAGATCATATTAATAGTAAACTAGTGTCCTAAGGTTTACAGAAATGAGTAAATGACATAAAAATCCACTTCCGGGCCCACTTGGTGTGTGCTTGGGCTGAGCAATGAAGGAATTTCGTGTAGAGACCTTTTCTGGAGTTAAACGCCAGCTTTCATGCCAGTTTGGGCGTTTAACTCCAAGTTTTATGCCAGTTCCGGCGTTTAACGCTGGAATTTCTGTAGGTGACTTTGAGCGCCGGTTTGGGCCATCAAATCTTGGGCAAAGTATGGACTATTATATATTGCTGGAAAGCCCAGGATGTCTACGTTCCAATGCCGTTGAGAGCGCGCCAATTGGGCTTCTGTAGCTCCAGAAAATCCACTTCGAGTGCAGGGAGGTCAGAATCCAACAGCATCTGCAGTCCTTTTCAGTCTCTGGATCAGATTTTTGCTCAGGACCCTCAATTTCAGTCAGAAAATACCTGAAATCACAGAAAAACACACAAACTCATAGTAAAGTCCAGAAAAGTGAATTTTAATTAAAAACTAATAAAAATATACTAAAAACTAACTAAAAGATACTAAAAACATACTAAAAACAATGCCAAAAAGCATACAAATTATCCGCTCATCAACCTCCTATAGAATCCTGCATTCCCCAGAAAGCTTCTGATTGCCTTAACATTGGCAGGTGGTGGTAATTTTTCAATTACCTCTACCTTAGCTTGATCCACCTCTATTCCCTTGTTCGAAATTTTATGCCCAAGGACAATTCTTTCAGTCACCATAAAGTGACATTTTTCCCAGTTTAAAACCAGGTTAGTCGCTTGGCACCTTTTCAGAACAAGTGCTAGATGATCAAGACAGGAGCTGAATGAGTCTCTAAATACTGAGAAGTCATCCATGAAGACTTCCAAAAATTTTTCCACCATGTCAAAGAAAATAGAGAGCATGCATCTCTGAAAGGTTGCAGGTGCATTGCACAGACCAAATGGCATCCTTCTGTAGGCAAATACTCTAGATGGACATGTGAATGCTATTGGGTTATAGCCTGAATAGCCATCCAAAAAGTAGTAATAGTCATGAGCTGCTAGTCTTTCTAGCATCTCGTCTATGAATGGTAAAGGAAAATCATCCTTTCTGATGGCTGTATTGAGCCTTCTGTAGTCAATACACATGCGCCACCCTTTGACTGTTCTTGTAGGAACCAGTTCATTCTTTTTATCATGAACTACTATCATGCCTCCCTTCTTGGGGACAACTTGGACAGGACTCACCCAGGGGCTATCAGAAATAGGATAAATGATCCCAACCTCTAGTAATTTAATGACCTCTTTCTGCACCACCTCCTTCATGGTTGGATTCAGCTGCCACTATGGTTGAACCACTGGCTTGGCATCATCCTCCAATAGGATCTTGTGCATGCATCTGGCTGGGCTAATGCCCTTAAGATCACTTATGGACCACCCAAGAGCTGTCTTGTGCGTCCTTAGCACCTGAATCAGTGCTTCCTCTTCCTGTGGATCTAAAGCAGAGCTTATGATCACTGAAAAAGTGTCATCTTCTCCCAGAAATGCATATTTTAGGGATGGTGGTAGTGGTTTGAGCTCGGATTTAGGAGGCTTCTCCTCCTTATGTGGAGTTATCAGAGGTTCTTTTGTTTTCTTTGATTCCTCCAGATTGAGCTGAACATCTTTAAAGATGTCCTCTAGCTCTTTTTCGAGACTCTCAGTCATATTGACTTCTTCTACCAGGGAGTCAATAATATCAACCCTCATGCAGTCTTTTGATATGTCTGGATGCTGCATAGCTCTGATAGCATTCAACTTAAACTCATCCTCATTGACTCTCAGGGTCACCTCCCCTTTTTGGACATCAATGAGGGCTCGTCTAGTTGCTAGGAAAGGTCTTCCTAGAATGAGAGTTGCACTCTTGTGCTCCTCCATTTCCAGCACTACAAAGTCAGTGGAAAAGGCGAATGGCCCAACCTTGATAATCATGTCCTCAATCACGCCTGATGGCATTTTAATAGAGCCATCAGCAAGTTGGAGACATATCCGGGTTGGTTTGACTTCTTCAGTCAAACCAAGCTTTCTGATAGTGGATGCAGGTATCAGGTTGATACTTGCCCCTAGATCACATAGAGCTGTCTTGGTACAAGTACCCTCTAATGTGCATGGTATCATAAAGCTTCTGGGATCTTTAAGTTTCTCTGGTAAGCTTTTCAGAATGACTGCACTGCATTCTTCAATGAGGAGAACTTTTTCAGTTTCTCTCCAATCTTTCTTATGACTGAAGATCTCTTTCATGAACTTAGCATAAGAGGGTATTTGCTCAAGTGTCTCTACAAACGGGATCTTTATTTCAAGAGTCTTGAGATAGTCTGCAAAGTGGGCAAATAGTTTATCCTGTTCTGCTTGGTGGAGTTTCTGAGGATAAGGCATCTTGGCTTTATATTCCTCAACCTTAGTTGCTGCAGGTTTATTTCCTACAGAGGTGGTTGGAGAAGCCTTTTTAGGAGGGTTACTATCAGCACTTGCAGGTGTCTGATCCCTCATTGGCGTTTGAACGCCATTATTAGGGGTTGGATGGGCGTTTAACGCAAATTTTCTGCCCTTTTCTAGCGTTTGAACGCCAGAACTAGTCATGGATTGGGCGTTCAACGCTAGTTTTTCACCCTTTTCTGGCGTTTGAACACCAGGAATGGGCATCCACTGGGCATTTAATGCCAATTTTTCACCCTTTTCTGGCATTTAAACGCCAAAATTATTCCTCTCAGGGCTCTTACTGTCCTTAGAGGGATTTTGGGCAGTGGTTTGCACATCCTCTGTTAGTTGTTCATTCCTTGACTTTCTATTGCCTTGAATTGAGACATTTAATGTCTTCCCACTCCTTAATTGAACAGCTTGGCATTTTTCTGTTATTTGTCTGGATAAATGATGTTTTATTAATTTCAATTGTTTTTCCAAACTTTGGTTAGCATCCTTGGTTTCTTGTAGCATTGCCTTAAATTTTGCAAGCTATTCTGTTAGATAACATAATTGCTGCTTGAATTCAGCAACTTGTTCTAGAGGACTAAGTTCAATGGATACTGCCTTAGCTTCTTCTTTCATGGAGGACTCACTACTTAAGTACAGATGCTGATTTCTAGCAACTGTATCTTTAAGCTCTTGAGCTTTTTCAATTATTTTTCTCATGTGTATAGATCCACCACCTGAGTTGTCTAGAGATATTTGGGCTTTTTCTGTAAGCCCATAGTAGAAGATGTCTAACTGCACCCACTCTGAAAATATTTCAAAGGGGCATTTCCTCAGCATCTCTCTGTACCTCTCCCAGGCATCATAAAGAGATTCATGATCCTCTTGGTTAAAGCCTTGGATGTCCAGCCTTAGCTATGTCATCCTTTTTGGAGGGAAATATTGATTTAGGAATTTGTCTAATAACTGTTTTCATCTTCTTATGCTGGCTTTGGGTTGGTTATTTAACCACCTCTTAGCTTGGTCTTTTTTAGCAAATGGAAACAGCAATAGTCTGTAGACATCCTAATCCACTTCCTTATCTCGTACTGTGTTAGCAATTTGTAAGAATTGTGCCAGAAACTTAGTAGGCTCTTCCTGTGGAAGACCAGAATACTGGCAGTTTTGCTGCACCATGATAATGAGCTGAGGATTTAGCTCAAAAGTGTTAGCTCTTATAGGGGGTATATAGATACTACTCCCATATGAAGCAGTAGTGGGGTTAGCATATGACCCCAGAGTCCTTCTGGACTGTTCATTTTCACTTAGGTCCATGATGGAGAAAGGGAGATGATGTGGATTGTAAAAAAATTATTTATTTATTTATTTATTATTTTCTTTTAAAAATACCACAATTAAAAAAATGAAATAAAAGGAAATCGAAAACTAAAATAATTAATTAATTAAAAAGATTTTGAAAAATTTTGTAGAATATTTTTGAAAAATAGAGAGAGAAAGTAGTTAGGAAATTTTGAAAAAGATATGATTTTAAAAATTTTGACCGAGTCAACCCAAGAGATTCGAAATTTTATGAGGAATTAAAGGAAAAGAAATATTTTTTTGAATTTAATGAGGAGAGAGAAAAATAATAAAAGGACACAAGACTTAAAATTTTTAGATCTAATGCTCCTTATTTCGAAAATTTGAAGGGAAAACACCAAGGAACACCAAGCTTAAAAATTTTAAGATCAAAACATAATAAAAAAGACTCAAGAACACTTTGAAGACTCACAAGAACAACAAGAACATAAAAGGAACACCAAGAACACTTTTTGAAAAATTTTTAAGGTAATAAGAACACAAAGGACACCAAACTTAAAAATTTTTATACTTAGAACGCTAACAATTCGAAAATGTATAAGATAATAAGCAACAAAAGACACCAAACTTAAAATTTTTAGAAAACCAAACACAATTTTTCAAAATTAAAAGGAAAAACACAAAGAGGACACCAAACTTAAAACATGAAACTAAACTCAAACAAAAGACCCAAAGAAAAATTAAAGATTAATAAAGAGAAACGATATTTTTGAAAAGAAAATAAAAGACTCAAATTTAGTGACTCTAAACCAACAAAAATAAACTATTTCTAATCTAAGCAACAAGATAAACCTTCAGTTGTTCAAACTCGAACAATCCCCCGGAAACGGCGCCAAAAACCTGGTGCACGAAATTGTGACCACACAACTCCGATACAACTAACCAGCAAGTGCACTGGGTCATCCAAGTAATACCTTACGTAAGTAAGGGTCAATCCCACGGAGATTGCCGGCTTGAAGCAAGCTATGGTTATCTTGTAACTCTTAGTCAGGAGATTAATGATAAAAAAGATTTTTTGTTCATGAAGAATAAATAATATGAAATAAAAAGTACTTCTGATTCAGTAATGAGGAACATGTTGAGGTTTTGGAGATGTTCTGTCTTCTGAATCTCTGCTTTCCTACTATTGTCTTCTTCATGCACGTAAGGCTCCTTCCATGGCAAGCTGTATGTTGGTAGATCACCATTGTCAATGGCTACCATCTGTCCTTTCAGTGAAAATGGTCCGACTACGAGTTACGTAGGGCTAATCATCTGTCGGTTCTCACTCGTGCTGTAATAGGATCCATTGATCCTTTTGCACACTGTCACTGTGCCCAACATTTGTGAGTTTGAAGCTCGTCACAGTCACCCCTTCCCAGATCCTACTCGAAATTCCACAGACAAGGTTTAGACTTTTCGGATCTCAAGAGTGCTGCCAATTGATTCTAGCTTATACCACGAAGACTCTGGTTTCACAGATTTGAACACTCTATTGTCAGGAGAGGCAATCAAGCTCGTGAAGCAGGAACCCAAGAGATACATACTCAATCTAACGTAGAACGGAGGTGGTTGTCAGGCACGCGTTCATAAGTTGAGAATGGTGATGAGTGTCACGGATCATCACATTCATCATGCTGAAGTGCGAATGAATATCTGAGAATAGAAACAAGCGTGATTAAATGGAAAACAGAAATAATTACATTAATCCATCGATACACAGCAGAGCTCCTCACCCCCAACCATGGGATTTAGAGACTCATGCCGTAGAAGATACAAATTCTAATGAAAAATGTCATGAGGTACAAAATGAATCTCTAAAAGTAGTTTTTATACTAAAATAGTAACCTAGGTTTACAGAAAATGGGTAAACTAAGATAGATAGTGTAGAAATCCACTTCCGAGGCCCACTTGGTGCCAGTTTGGGCGTTTAACTCCGGCTTTTACGCCAGTTCTAGCGTTTAACGCCAGAAAAGGGTAGAAAGTTGGCGTTAAAACGCCAGTTTACGCCATCAAATATCGGGCAAAGTATGAACTATTATACATTGATGGAAAGCCCAAGATGTCTACTTTCCAACGCAATTAAGAGCGCGCCAATTGGGCTTCTGTAGCTCCAGAAAATCCATTTCGCGTGCAGGAGGGTCAGAATCCAATAGCATCTGCAGTCCTTTTTCAGCCTCTGAATCAGATTTTTGCTCAGGTCCCTCAATTTTAGCCAAAAAATACCTGAAATCACAGAAAAACACACAAACTCATAGTAAAGTCCAGAAATGTAATTTTTGCATAAAAACTAATAAAAATATACTAAAAAGTAGCTAAAGCATACTAAAAACTACATGAAAATACCACCAAAAAGCGTATAAAATTTTTGCTCATCATACACCATCCACCAAGGAGGAAGGCTCCAAAAGGAAGATACCTAGGGGCTGGAAAAACAAAAGTATCCCTACTGAGGGCTTTTCAACATGGAAGATGGTGGTATTCACTTATCCCATTATGGTATTCACCATAGAAGAGGGAAGTGACAAGAAGGGATACCAGCATATTACTGCAAGCCCAATCCTGCCTCAAGCAGTGAACAAAATCCTATCTCTTGAGCGTATTACGCTATTCCACAAGAGCACAGGAAATAAGCTCCTAGTAAGGAGTGAGGATTTATTCCTCTATGACTACCTTCCTCCTTGAAAGGAGCTAACCGTCAAGCTAATGACGTTAAAAGAGTGCTTGTTGGGAGGCAACCCAACTTTACTCAACCATATTTATTTTCATTTTGTTTTTCTTTCAGTTGTGAAAGTCATGATCATGTGCATCAATCAGGAGACAGAATTCACAGCAGTGGAAACAGAGCACTCCGGATAGAGTGTCAAAGTTGAACGCCAGCCAAGGCATCCCTGCTGGGTGTTCAATGCCCCAAGAGGGGAGCATTACATGCACTGAATGCCAACCAGGGAGCAGCCCCTGGGTGTTTAAACACTAATGCAAAGAAGTATGGAATTTGGAATTCCCTAGCCTCTCAAGACCAAGAGGTCCCACAGAAGCTCCACCTACCCCCACCTTCTTCTTCCCCATTGATCATATTTGCTCGAGGATGACCAAAACTCTTAAGTTTGGTGTTGCAAAAGCTTTGCTTTGTAACCTCTACCACTCTTAAGTATAGAAGATGAGGATGGAGCAAACTAGAGAGCATGCACATAAGCCTGTGCAGCCGCCTCAACAAAGACAAAGGAGTGACATAGAAGAGACCAAGCATTACATTGGATCCTCAAGGAGGAGTAGTAGCCATCATCATTTAGGTGGATTTGTTCTCTTTTACACCCCCTTTCTGATTTATTTTTCTATTTTCTGTCTGTTTATTATTTGTTCTCTTGTTCTAGTTGCATAATCATTTGCATTTGATGTATTTAAGTTGTAAAATATTCCATATATCTCTCACCTTGCTTAAATAAAAATTTTTATTCAAAAGAACTGAGAGATGCATGAATTTTAATTTTAAAATACGATTAGTTTAAATAGTGTGATATGGTGTCATTTGCTTTTGTTTTCTTAATGTATGAAATAAACAGTGCATATTTAAAGTTGAAATTTATGAATGTTAGCTCTTGAAAGAATAAGAAAAAAGAAAAGTATTATTGATAATCTGAAAAATCCAGAAAAAAAAGAAATAAAAAGTAGAAAAATCCATTACTGCCTAAAAATGCAGGAAAAGGAGGGCAAATTGAAAAAGCCAATAACCCTTTAAACAAAAAGGCAAGGGGAAAATGACCCAAGGCTTTGAGCATTAGTGGTTAGGAGGGCCCAAAGGAATAAAATCCTGGCCTAAGCAGCTAATCTAAGCTATCCCTAACCATGTGCTTGTAGCGTGAAGGTGTCAAGTGAAAAGCTTGAGACTGAACGATTAAAGTCGTGGTCAAAAGCAAAAGAGTGTGCTTAAGAACTCTGGACACCTCTATCTGGGGACTCTAGCAAAGCTGAGCCACAATCTAAAAAGGTTCACCCAGGTAAAGTGTTTGTGGCATGAATGTATCCGGTGGTAATACTGGAAAACAGAGTGCTTAGGATCACATCAAGACTCAAAAAGCTGTGTTCAAGAATCAAAGTAAGCTTAACTAGGAAAGGCAATAATATCATCTGGATTCTAAGTTCCTAACGATGCCAACATCTCTGAGTTTCAATGGATAGTGAGATGCCAAAACTATTCAGAAGCAAAATGCTACTAAGTCCCGTTCATCTGATTTTAACTCAGCTTCATTTGAAACTTAGAAATTTATTGTATCTTAATTTTCTTTTATCTTACTATGTTTTTAGTTGCTCAGGGACAAGCAACTGTTTAAGTTTGGTGTTGTGATGAGCGGATATTTTATACGCTTTTTGGCATCATTTTCATATAGTTTTTAGTAGTTTTTGTTTAGTTTTTATTGAGTTTTTATAGGTTTTAGTATTAAATTCACATTTTTGGATTTTACTATGAGTTTTTGTGTTTTTGGGCAATTTCAAGTATTTTCTAGCTGAAATTGAGGAGCTGGAGCAGAAGTCTGATTCAGAGACAGAGAAAGCATTGCAGATGCTGTCCAAATCTGACCTGTCTGCATTCAGAAGAGCTTTTCTGAAACTACAAAAGTCCAAATTGAGCGCTCTCAACGGCTATCGAAATTTGACTTCCAGAAATTTCTAGCAATATATTATAGTTCATACTTTATTTTGGATTAGAAGGCCCAAAACTGGCATCCAACGCCAACTTCCTGCGCCCTTCCAGGCGTCCAGCGCCCAAAGAACAGAGCCCATCCAAAAGCCCAGAGAGGACCCCCAAGCTGGCATTCCACATCCAAGGAGCCTCATAACACGTGGATCTCATCAAAGCTAAGCCCAAACACTCACCAAGTGGGCCCCAGAAGTGGATTTTAGCACTAAATAGACTATTTTACCCTTACTAGTCATCTGTTTAGTATTTAAAAGTTATTTTACAGAATGTCTTGGGACCTCTTTTGGAGGATACACATTATTTTCATTTTTCTTGTGTATTTTTCTTTCAGTATGAGTTTCTAAACCTCCTAGGTTGAGGGGAGGAGCCCTGCTGAGTCCTATGAATTAATAAAAGTATTGTTGTTTCTCTTCAATCCGTGTTAGATTCATTCTAAGATGTATATTCGTTCTTCATCAATATGAATGCGTTGAACTTGCATAAGGTTATCACATTCTACATGGGTTTAGAGTGCGTCTTTCATCGGACAATGATGAACCACTAGCTTGAATATACGTCTCTCAGACGGCTAATTCACGACTTCATTGGGAACTTCTTGAGACACCAGTTCAGCTGAAGTACGGGGAGATTAAGGTCTCTGTGGTAGAGGCTAGAATTCTAAGGCACATCATCCTCTGATCTTGAAGATTCAACCTTGTCTATGGCATTTTGAATAGGATCATCAAGGAGAATGAACTGCAGAAGCTTCACCCTGAATCAGAATAGATCCGCACTAAACTTGGGTTTCAGATCTAGAGGAGTATTGGCAGCTGCTCAAACCATTGTCAATCACATACATCCTGCCATTGAAGAAATCACTCACAAGCAAAGGAAGCAATAATACCAGAGTTAATTCAGAAAGACAAAGCATCTCCAACGTTTAACCATGTTCCTGTTATTGATTCCATTCGAATTCACAGAGTATTTTATACCCTTTTCTTTATTCCTTATATGGTTTAACCAAATTTGAACCAATAACCTCTTGATTTAGCCTGACTAAGACTTTCAAGAAAACCATTGCTTGCTTCAAACCACAATCCTCGTGGGGTCGACCCTGACTCGCTCAGGTATTACTTGGACGACCCAATGCAATTGCTGGTACAGTTGTATGAAGTGTGGGGATTTGTGTAGCTCTTTTGCAAGAGTTTGATTTAGAAATCAAAGATAGGAGTGGGTCACAAAATTTGGTGGCGGACCACTTGAGTCGCGTTGAGAACTTGATGTGTGACTCCACCCCTATCAATGATGCATTCCCTCTTGATGCCTTGCAAGCAATCTCGAAAGTTACTCCTTGGTATGCATCCATTGCTAATTATTTGGTTGGTTATACCTTTCCTCTACATTTTTCCAAGCATAAAAGGGACAAGCTGAAAAGCAAGTCCAAGTATTACATATGGGATGATCCATACTTATGGAGATGTGGTGCCAATCAAGAAATTAGAAGATGAGTTCTCCAATCCGAATTTCAGTCTATTTTGATAACGTGCCACTCTTCTGAAAGTGGTGGGCACTTTGGTCCTCAATGAAATGCAAGAAAAGTCTTAGACTGCGGATTTTAGTGGCCCACACTCTTCAAGGATGCAAACCTCTTTTGCAATTCTTGTTTTGCGAGATTTTTGATGTTTAGGGCATTGACTTCATGGGTCATTTCTCAAGTTCTAATGGTTTCTTGTATATTTTCTTAGCGGTTGACTATGTCTCTAAATGGGTGGAAGTAATTTCTACCTATACCGATAATGCTAACGTTGTTGTTTCTTTTGTTCGGAATCACCTTATTTGTCACTTTGGATCGCCACGAGCAATCGTGAGCGATCAAGGCTCTCATTTTTGCAACAAGAGAATGAAAATTTTGATGAAGAAATATGGCGTTGTCCATAAGGTGGCTATGGCTTATCATCCCCAAACGAATGGCCAAGCCGAAGTATCTAACTGGGATATTAAGCGCATATTGGAAAAGATTGTGAAACCTTATAGGAGGGATTGGAGCTCTAGGCTCGGAGATGCACTTTGTGCTTACGAAACGGCCTATAAGACACAAATAGGCATGAGTCTATTCCGATTTTTCTATAGGAAAGCATGTCACCTCCCGGTAGAGGTTGAGCACAAGGCTTACTGGGCCGTAAAGGAGTGCAATTTGGGGTTGGGGAAAGCTAGGATTGAGAGAAAATTACAATTAGAGGCATTGAAGTGCCTATGGTTGGAGGCATATGAAAATTTAAGACTCTACAAGGAAAGGGTGAAGGGAGTGCATGACCAGAATATCAAGAGAAGAGAATTTTGGGTTAGAGACCAAGTGCTCCTCTATAACTCAAGATTGAGGTTGATGCCCGGTAAGTTGAGGTTGAGATGGGATGGGCCTGATGTGGTGGAGAAAGTTGAACCATATGGTGTTGTCTGCTTGAGCCATCCTTCAATCCCTAACTTCTTCAAGGTGAATGGTCAGTAATTAAAACTTTATCATGGTGTGAAGGTTTGAACAACAAAGAGTTGGAGATCTTTCTCTTGAAGGATCCTCCGGAGGAAGAGAATTGAGCATTATGGTCGTCCAACTTAAGGATATTAAAGAAAAGTACTAGGTGGGAGACACCACACCATGGTATGATCTTTCATTTTCCTTTGTTTTCATGTGAATACTTGCTTGTATTTGTTAAAATTTGTTTGTTTTGGATCTTTGATTGTTTTAGTTTCCTTTTGTCTAGGTGGATAATTGCTTTAGGAACTTTGTTTTGCTTGTTTTAGGCCTTAGAGAATAGAAATTAGAAGTATCTTGTGTGGAGTATCCTCTAAGAGGGTAAAACAAAAATTTTTGTTTCCTACTGGCCCGTGTACGCAGCTCCATATGTACGCATCATGCGTTTTTGGCCCAAGATGCATACGCGGTTGCTATTCGCGTACGTGTTACCCTCAAACAGAGAGCACCATCCGCGTATGAGGCTCTTGTGTACGCGCCCTTCTCTTCGCGAGCCAACTACTTGCATGCGCTTCCCTTTCGCATGCGCAAGTTTCACTGCCATAAAGTACTGCCTGCATACGCGGCCAATCTGCTACGTATGCATCATGTGATATTTAGCTCAAGACGCGTGTGCAGACCATGTCCGCATACACAGTGGCCCCTAGCAGAGAGCACCCTTCGTGTGTGTGTCCTGCTCGCGTACGCAGCTCCAACATCCAACCTCCTGACCATACGTACGCATCCTTCTCCATGCACTACAAGAAAATGAAACATTTGTAATAAAAAATTTGTATCAAATTTAAAATTGTTACAAAAAAAATAGTTTTTTGTAATAATAATTAGTGATTGTTACAAAAGGATAATGTTTTGTAATAAAGGAAACAAGTTGTTACAAAACATGATAATATTTTGTAATAGCCTATTTTATTTTATTACAAATATTGTTAGTTTTTGTAACGAGATGGTGTTTTGTTACAAAATATTACAATATTTTGTTAAAATAAAAAACAAGTTGCAAAAATTCCAAATTTTTTGTAACAAATTTTTTTTGTTTCAAAAACTCCAATTGTTTTATAACACAAATTTAATTTATCACAAAATTTAGTATTGTTTGTAACAAGTTAATTATTTGTCACAAAATATAAGTATATTTTCCAACAAATTTTTTTCAAAATGTTAAACACTTTAAGAATTAAAAAAATTGTGTATATAATTTTTTCAAAATAATTATATTTTGTTTCAAAAATTAGAATGTTAAAAATTATAAATATTATTTTAGATTTTTCTAAAAAATTAATATATAATTTTTATTAATAATGAAATTCTAAAATTAATTAACATTTAATTCATGTAACTTAAAGAAATTTTAAGTTAAATTATAAATATAAATAAAAATAAATAAACATAAAAGAAAAAAAATTACATTAGTGAAAGTAGAAGGGAAAACAGCGTGCAGTGAAAACCCTAGTCCCAACCCCTGAAACCTCACACTCCACGAACCCCTGCTATGCCGTCTACCACTCCAGGAAGTGTGATGGAGATCCTGCCGGAAGAAGAAGTACCGGCGTAGCCCCTGGAAAGTGTTCTCCTCGTCATAGTCTCGGCTACTATCACCGTCTCCTCCGCCGGTGGTATTCGGTGGTCTTCGGTGGTCTTCGGTGGTCGTCGTCCCGTCGTTTGCGTCATCGCCGTCTGGTCTTCGTCGCGGTTGTCTTCCTTACGGTGGTCTTCATGGTGGTGGTCGCCGTCGCTGTTCGTGCTGACCGTCAGCTTGGCTTCTCCGTACGTGTTGTTCATCGTGCTCTGCTTTTCTGCTCTTTTCGTGTTCTGCCTCTGTCTCTGGTCTGATAACATATCTGCTGAAGGTAAGCTTTGGTTGAGTTGAGTACTGTTACCTACATTTTTAGATGATAAACTGCTGATTTTAGCTGAAATATTGAACTCTTTAGTGTTAGTTGCTTCTGCCGATGTTGTGGTTAAAAATATTAGTGTAATATGGTTGATAATCTTAGTTTTGGTTATTTGGAGAGTTAATATTTGATTCTAATTTTTGTATCTGTGTTCTATTATTTTGGTTAAAAATATGTATCTGTGTTCTATTATTTGGAGAGTTGATTGTTGATATTCGAGCTATAGTTTATTTGCAAAACTTAGTTTATTAGCAAAACTTAATTTGCTATTAATTTGATTCTATATCTATGTTCTTTCTTCGTTGCTCAGTTGATTCTATGTTTGGAGAGTTGGTATTTTTCTTTCCTTTTTAGCGATTTTACTTTCTATATTATCATTATTAGCAAAGAAAGATTGATTGAATTTTGTTTGTAATTTTGTGTTTTTTACATTATAGTGTCTTAGGATAGTTTATGCTCCTCTACTCATCCTGCCCCGTTGGCTGCCTCTGCTAGTCTGATTCGGCTATCCTCCCTCTGCTGGTGGTCTGGTCTGGTCCGACTGCTTCTCTGCTGAATGTAAGTGCAGTTTATTTGAGTAGTTTATTTGAGTATTGTTAACTATATTGTTAGTTAATTCTGCTGATGTTGTTGAGGTTGAAAATATTGTTATGTAATATGGTTGATAATCTGATTTTTTAGTGATTTGGAGAGTTGATATTTTTATTCTATTTTTTTATTATGGGTTTTCTTATTTTGATTCTATTTGTTGCACTTTTTTGGGGATTTTGGTACCTTTTGTTTTGTTAAATTTTTGTGTTTGTGAGTTGGTATATTGATTCTAAAGAAAGTCGTGTGGCTTCTCATGCATTTTCTAAAGTAGGACCCCCAAAGCTCGAGCTTCAAATGGGCCGCAAGTAGGTTTTTATATTTATGTGTATGATTGTGATTTCATGATTGAAAATTTGAAATAGTCAATTTTACTTTGTCAATCTACCATTTCTCTATCCTTTACTATTCTCTGCTGCCGTTGGTCGGTTGTTGAGAATCAAATTGGAAAAAAGGACTTGATCATTGAAGATTGTGATGCAAAGCAGTCCGTTTATGTTTATGAATGCAAAGAGTCAATTTTGCATATTCAAGGTAGCCACAACTATTTCATGAATGATTTCTTTGTTTACATGTTTATTATATCACATAATGATATTTACTATTCAATTTGTCTCTTGATGAAACAACTATAATTTTCAAGCAAGGTCAAGAATATCACTATTGACAAGTGCACAAAGATGGGAGTTGTATTTAAGGTTAGAGTGACACATGGGAATAGAGATTTTTGTAATAGTCATGGGAAGCAATTTATGTTATCATTTTGAAGGCAACTTCTCATCTATATTTGTCCTTAAAATGTAGGATGTTGTTACAGCTTTTGAGATTGTAAACTGCAATAGTGTTGAGGTGCAATGTCAGGTACCCTAAATCCTTCCTCCTCTTTTTCTTTCCATGAAAACTTTCAACATGCTGGCGTGCCTGTTTGAATTTGATGTTATTAACTTATTATGCATGTGTTATGGAAGCTTTGGTGATCCTACAGTCTTAAAATTTATATTGCTGATGATATGTAGAGGATAATGGTTTGATCTTAAATAAATATTTGGTAGTTCAAATATTTGTCCAACAATATCGGTGGACAACACTTCTGGCTGCCAGTTTTATTTGAGCAAAGATTCCCTAGAGACATCCATATTTACTGCCAAATCAAGTGAGATCAATGTGTTGGTACTTGGTGCCGAGCCTGCTGGTGATTGGGTATGATTTCACATTCATTTTTTGTTCTATTCGGGCACCGTGTAAAATATTCTTTGTTCCCTACTTGAGTTTAGTTTGTGCTTGAATCTGGTTATGATGATAACATGCTGCGCCCTGCAATAGTGGATGGAATCCATCCATAATTAGTATCTTTTCAAAAACTTGGTAACTGGATTCTTCAATTGGCCGAAATGATTAGCAAACTATAGAATGGAATACCAACTCTAAAATTTAATCAATATATTTTATTTCTATGGAATTGAATACCAACTCTAAAATTTAATCAATATATTTTATTCCGAGTCTTTCATAGCGCGCTTTGAGAATGAAAGAAACTAGGCCTAAAGGTACTCCTAAAATTGCTAATGGTTTTAATACATTTTCCTAGATGATTCTTATTTTATTAGTATAGTTTAATTCGTATATGGATCTATTTATCACATTTTACTTGTGTCATAGTTGAAAATGACAAATGTCCTATTATTTGGTTTGATAAATTTGGTTGTGTATTGGCTGAGACATAAGTTGTGAATTGGTTGTTTTTGTTGGAGCCGTAGATGGTAGAAATATCCAAGTTTTAGGGGAGGTTCTGTCAAAATTTTTCTAAACATTTTAGATAAAACTTAATAGAAAAAATTATAGTGTTATATCTTGTTTCTAATCTTTTGTTTCGGTTTTTTTTATCTACAGAAGTGCTGAAATGGTGACCACATGCTACCTTGAGGGCTTAAGAATATTTTGATTCATAGAGAGACTAATCTATGTTAGAACTTTTTACTTTTGGTTGAACTTATGCAAGACATATAACATGTAGAACTAATCAATGTACTCACTAATGTTATTTTGTTTTAAAACAATTTTAGCTAAATAAGGCATGTTTGAATTATGTATGTTTTTGCATGTTATATGAATGTAGACTTGCTTATTAGAATAGTTAATATATTAGTTAGCCTAAAAAATAATTTAATAAATTATGCATGCAATTTGTATTAAAAAAATTGTTACAAAATAATTAATTTGCTTTTGTAACCAAAGAAAAAAATGTTACAAAATCAAGTTACTTTTTGTAACAAAATTTTATGATAGGAAAAAAAATTGTCACCAAAAATACCTTCAAGATCAAAATTTGTTACCGCTTTTGTAACAGTTTCTGGTTTTTTGTATCAGAAAAATTTGTTACAAAATACCACTTTGAATTGTAACAGTTCCATTTTTTGTTACAAAAACTTTTTGTAACGGGACATACTGCAACGACCCTTTTTTTTGTTACAAAAACCTTTTGTTTCAAAATTTTGATTATTTGTAACAATTTTTTTTGTTACAAATATTGCTTTTTCTTGTAGTGATGCGTATGTAGGGATTTAAAATTCCTGAATCCCCCCTTTAGTGAACCCTGTCGCGATGCCTTCTTCCCTCTTCATCCTTCTTTCATTTCATTTCACTTCTGCAACCTCTGAATCCAACCACCTAATACCATTTCGATACACTATCACCATTTTGTCAGTCCAACGCTACCGTTGCCACCAGCCAGCCACCGCCAATCTCTCTCTCTCTCTCTCTCTCTCTCTCTCTCTCTCTCTCTCTCTCTCCATTCTCCACTTCTACTCTTTTACTCTTCTTTTCTCCAAGGACCACCACCACCCCTGTCTCAGTTTAGTTGCGTGCCCCCTTCTGGCAAAACCTTTGCTGCCCATGTGTACCCCACCTCCATTCCTCCATTCATTAGCTCAGGTCTTTCTTTTTCCTCTGTCTCTTTTAGTTTTTGCGTAATAGTTTAGCTAGTTTTAGTCTTTGTTTTAATGTTCTTTGTTGATCTAGGTTAGTATATTTGGTGCTAAACATGATTGCAAGTGTTGGATTAATTCTATTTAGGGCTTATTATTGCTTGATTTTGGCTAAATTTGATGACTTTAAACCATGCATACCAACTGTTCGATGAATTGCCTAAGTTAAATTTGGGAGTGATTCATATGTGTGGTCACTATATGCTTTCAAACATTTTGTTATTAGGTAGTTTATCTCTAAATTGAGTATGTTTGGATGGTTTTTGACTTACTTTACTTGAGATTCATCATTGACCTAATTGTGAATTGAACTTGTTAAATTGCAAAAATTCATTTGAAATGCAACTTGGACAAATTTTGTATTTTGCAATTCTTAGTGTGAATTCAATTGATGAATCTAATTGAAATAGACATGTTGTTTATGGTATGTTGAATTTGCCTTGTCTTGAATGATTTTGACCAATATGTATATGCCTTTCTCTCATATTGAACCATTGCATTGTGATTCTTTTCTTTTTGTATATACATTATATATGGTTCAATTGTTTTAAGTGCTTAATGGTTGTTTAATTGGGAACTCAATTGTTTTCTCCATTCTTCCTTTCAGAATGAGGACCACTCAAGGAAAGAAACAAGCTTCCGCTTCTAAGAAACTGGCCCCGAAAACCAAGAAATTGGTTGAGCAAGTCATTGTGTTACGGGGTTCTGATTTATCTATACCGGTGCAAGATCCTGATAGGTTTGCCAACCGGTATTGTGCACTTCAATATGGTAAATTTTGGGATAGCAAGAAGTTGCATGTTGAGTGGCAACTGAAGATGGATGAGTTGCCCTCTGAGCTTCGGGCATTAGTGAATTCTCACATTGGAAGCCGGGGGTGGAGCTTTTGGGATAGGGAATTGAGGGAGGTGAATGAACCATGGGTGTTAGAGTTTTATGCCAACTTTCACAATGCCAACCTCAAATCTGTTCTTGTCTGGGGTAAACAAATTCCCATCACAGAAGGTGCAATTTTCGAGATTCTGAACATCCCGCCTAAGATAAAAAGGCGATGTGCTTATGCGAAGGCACAAGCCGACCGCCAACTAGGCACTTTGGATTGGGATAGGATTCTGAAAAAGATAGCTGTTTCGAACTCGGTATGGGTTATGAGTGTGGAGGATAATTCTAGGCCAATCAGACTCCCGGTTAAGCAACTCACTTATGATGTACGGATATGGCAACAACTCTTGACCAACTATGCCTTACCGACTACTTATGAGACTACTATTACATGGGAGATGGCTGTTTTAGTTTGGGTTGTGTTGGAGGGTGAGTCGGTGAATTCGCCCAAGGTTATCAAGCATTTGATGTGGAAGGTGCCAATATCCATCAAGCGGAAGGTGGTTTTTCTGGTTATGATCGCTAAGATGATTGCCAAAGCCAGCCTTGTGTGGGAAGAAGATGATTATCCACCTACCTTGGCAAACAAGGACTTGTACATTCCTCATGGTGATTGGCTGAAGGATTACCCAGGCTTTGGTGATGCAAAGAAGAAAAAGAAGAGGAAAGTAACCCCCGGGGAGCCGAGCTGACCTCCAGCACAATCATCATCTACTCTTCAGGCCCCCAGGACTCAAGAGCTCGGTGTCGAGCTCTTGGAGTGGCTAGAGCGCTTGGAGAGGCGCATGAACTGGAAATATGAAAACATCAAGCTGCAGAATAGAGAGTGAAACCCCATGATTGAAAAGTTAGACAATCTTGATGAGCTCTTAGAGGATGAGGATGCTGAGCAAGCAGCTACGGTGCAGGTCAAGACTGATACACAAGCAACAGATGCTGAGATGCTGGTGGCTGATGTTGAGGTAGCTCCGTCACCACAGCCTGAGGCCGCACCACCTACTCCTCCCGTTGATTGACATATTTGTTAGCACGGAGGATCGTGCTAAGTTTAAATGTGGAGAGGGGGAGGATTTGCATCACTTTTACCAGACTTGTCGGGTTTGGCTTTATAACCGACAGATGAGACTCATCAGCTGTAGGACAAGCATGCATCATGTGCACATGTTTGATTTGCTTGTTTGTGCATTGTCTTGGCTTGCTTAATTATTTATTCATGTTAATTGCTAACTGCCTACTTGTTTTATGTGCTTTCTGAATGTGCTTGACTTGTTTGTTTGTTTGCTTGTGGTTTTACTATAGTTGGAGAATTGGAGGATAGTCGGAGGATTGAGGGTTTTGATTAGATTTTGACCAAGTTAAGAACCTTAAAGAACAACCCAGTTTATGGTTTCTATTTTAGTTCCTGGAGTTTTATAATTTGAGTGTCGGCATTCTAGGATTGTCTCTGGCTTTCCCGTGGCCTTATTTATTATATATGTGAGCACCTTAACCATATTGAGAACCCCTGGTTCTCATTCCAGATAATATTGTTGTTTTTCAGATGCAGGTTGAGAAGCACCACTCTGTGTTCTAGAGACTCTGATGAAGCGAAGAACTCTTGGGACTTAAGGGCGTATTTTGTTTATATTTATATATGTATATAGATTCTCCTTGTATTTTATTTTTGTCCTTCTTAGAGGTTGCCTTGGAGAAACAGGTTCTGTAAATTGTATTCTGGGTTTTTTTGAGAACCTTATATGTGTGTGTGTGTGTGTTTACTTTGGCCGGTTTTAGCTTCGCGAGCCGAGTCAGAAGCCTTGCTATATGTATTTTTGGAATTCTTCTCTCATATTTATCGCTTATGCGAGTGATGCGATTTTCTGTTTAATGCCTTACTCAACTCTTCTTCACAGGCTTCTAGTTAAAATTTCTTTCAACTATTATTATTATTATTATTATTATTATTATTATTATTATTATTATTATTATTATTATTATTATTATTATTATTATTATTATTATTATTATTATTATTATATATATTTACTTTTAAAGGTCGTAATACCTCACCACCTCTATTTTATGACTTAAGAATAAGACTCTGTATGGTAGGATGTTACATAGAACACTCTATCAAATTACTAGATACAAGATATACAAATTTCTGGAGTACTACTTTTGAGTAAGTTTGTTCTGTTACCCTTGAGGAGAAGTTTGTTGTTTATTAGTGCAGTGTTGTTCACTTTTACAGTCCTATCTATATATTTGTCTGTATAGAAGAAAGTATGCAAATTCTCCTGTTATCTCTAACAAAAGAAATGAAAATAAAATTTGCAAGTGTTGCTACATCATACTTTCTTCCTGTACCAATGTATGATTAAGCAAGATAGTCATTTTCAAGTGAGGTGGATTTCATGGATTTTCGTGCATGTCTATTCCATGTTCTCATACCATGGAATTTTAATTTTTGGCTATGACAAGATGAATTTAGTTTTGGTTTTAGCTTTATCTTTTTCTACGTTTATGTTCTGACCCCCTCCCTTTAACTTCCCCAACATACACACACACACATTCTTTTTTGAAAAAACTTATTTTGTTTATTTTTCCTTTGATACACATGTTTGTATTATATTTTGTTTTCATGTAGCAATGATATAGATAATAATGAAAATTTATTTTTATGAATGTTGACATCAAAAGGAATAAACATGTAAATCAAAATCAAATCAGTACCGATTAACAAAATAACTAAGGGAACCAACCTGAAAATGAGGGAGTGCTAGACCGAAAGAGGGAGTAGACGGTGGGCGATGGTGACAGGATGGAGTTCGAATCAGAATATGGTTCCAACCAAAATACACAAGATAAAGGGATGAAATTGGAGGAAAATTAATCGGTCAACAAGCAAACACATTAATTGGGACAAAATTAAGAATACAAAGGGGGGAAATTGGAACAACATGGCAAGGGAGAAGAATGAACCAATGAGAGGGGAAAATTAGGGTTTAGGCTGTAGGGTTTAGGGAGCGATCGAGTAGCGCACAACAGGGCAAGGGAGAAGGATGACGACAATAGGATGGATCGGTAGTCACGCGACTCCATGAAGACACGGACATGCATGGTGGAAGGAGGAACAATAGAAGTGCCCTTCCACTTTTCTTTCGCGCGCAGGAGCTACACGGTGTAGTGAGCAAATCAGTAATGGGAAAGGACGTAGTAGCTGGAATTGATGGAGGGGAGCTACCCGACGACAAGGATTCGCAAAGCTTGTGATTCGCGCCTTTGCTCCCTTTGGGTTCGTGTGAAAAAGAGAAGATTGGCCCTAGACTAAGAAAGGATAAGATTTTATCCTTACTCTCCAAAATGCTATTTGCTGTGGTTGGGACCTAAAACCGCTGCTATCCCGATTAATTTGGAACGGAGCATGACAACACTATCAGAATTGCCGCTATTCTATCAATTTGTCGCGGTTCAAAAAATCACCGGTAATTTGTCGTGGCAATTTCCTGTGTATCTTGTAGTGATCATTAATTCTATGTGTTTTCCATTCGCTATGTTCTTTGTGTACTTGTTTGTATTATGATTTTTTTTGTCCATTTATAATCTGTAAGTTATGATAAGGATAAGAGAAAAGATTAATAAAGAAACTCTAAAAGTTAAGAATACGGAAAGGTAGGAAGAGTTAGTAAAAGAACTAAGGTTAAGAAATTAAGTAACAAAATACCTCAGGATGTTAAACCTAAGAACCCTAGGAACAACAAGAGAGATATGTTTTCGTGTTAGTATCTTACTGGGAACCATATAGGTTCTCACCCCTTCTCTTCCCCTTCCTCCATAGTTGGAGGATTCTGACTTGATCACCGCCATTGGAGTTATATTCATAAAGGTACCAAAGGAGCATGTGTTTTAGGACCCTTACAGGTGATACTGTGAGTAATGCTCGAGACTATTCCTGAGATGAAGTCTGCAAACTTATGCCTCGACAGTGGAATGATTGTAAGGTAGATAGTTCTTGTTTGTTAGACTCTGTTATCTTTCACTTTTGTAGCCTTTTGAGGGATAGGACTTGATATTTTCTTTGGTTAGCCCGGGTACCAGTTTAAGGATTTGCTGCATAGACTAGGTATCTGGGGAGTTGCTAGTCTGTATATATTTATATATATATATGTGAATGACGTTTTATTTAAATTTATGAATTATATGCCATTTGTTTTTGCCAATGCTATATTAACTGTTTTATATCATGATCTATATGGTGTATTTATGCTGAAGCCTAAGTCTGACTTTAAAACAAATAAAATAAGAGTATAAACTTGACTAATATATGCGATTTCGTTAGTGCGATAGGCTCATGTATATTAAATATTAAAGGGTTTAGAGTTTTAAAGGGTTACTGAGAAGTAGCACCTGATAACTGGTAGTGATCCGGACTTGCTGAAAATTGGGTCACTACAATTTGCGTGTGAATTTATTTAGATTATATTCCATTGTTTTTTTAAAAAGAAACAACATACAAATTATGCATAAGGGCTATGTAATTTTGCGGCAGTTAAAAAGAAAACTGCCGCTAAACGCAATAGGCCGGTTTGGCAACACATATTTTTTCCGATGCTAAATGTCATGTTTGCAACAATTTGGTCAAGCTACCACTAAATTTTGATAGCATAGCAACATCAATATATTTTGCTGCATTAACCACCGGCTAGATTTTAAATTATTCAGGGATTATTTTGTTAACAATCTTTTTTAGGAATTTTTTTATCAATGTCTGGATCTTTTGGATATCAAATTGATAATGAACTATTTTTAAAAATCTTCTAGTTTGCTTAGTGATTCTATTTCTCTTTAACCAACGTTTTCAAAATGTTTTTTCTAATGACTTTGCATAAAGGCGTTTTTGACAACTTGAAATAGCTGCTTTGAAAAAAAAAAAAAAAAACTCCAACAATTCAATTCTTGATGAAAAATGAAACAAAAGAAGATGCAAGAAAATTTGGTATGGCGATAATGTTCAATATTTAGTAGTCAATTGAAAGACAATAATCACAAGCAGCCATCGAGTTGTCATGAAGGATATTAAACCTTTTCAGTCATACATTTGCATTCCCGTGTGACAAACAATGCTATCTTAATCCTAAAAAGTTTACCAAAAGATAAAGTGCAATGTCCATCTTGCAAATAAACTAAGGAGGCTAATGACTAATGATAAAACTTTAGATGTATCTTAAACTTTAAGGTATATATAACTTTACAGCCGTTCTCTGTCGGAATTCCACTTCAAAAGAACAATGTTAACATTGCCAAATCAATGTCCAAATGCAGATAAGTCTTTGATTTCAGATTATCTGTCAGACAAAGCTTTAATAAAGTGTTTAAAGAATTTCAGGAGTTTCATTCAATAATTCACCTAATAAACAATTCTGCCATAAAATTAAATTAAAATGCATGTTAAAAGTTTAGAAGAAGTTTATCGAGAAGCATCCATACATCCCCATGGCTATGTTTGAATGTGCCTATGAATGAATGAATGATTGATTGAATAATAATAATAATAATAATAATAATAATAATAATAATAATAATAATAATAATAATAATAATAATAATAATAATAATAATAATGTGTATTTAGGAATTTTCCTTTCTTGAGAGGAATAATAAGACTAATCTTTTAAAATACCTACAGCTAAGGGCATAAATGAATATTTCATTTAATCTTGTAAGGGGAAAACAGAGAGAAAAAAAGAGTAAGACTTTCGAGAAGGATAAGATAGAAAAAGTAACAGAAATATTTCATATTTAATATTTTGTTGACAAAATTAGATAGATATAAAATTAATTTAGTATTTAAAATATGAAATTAATTTTAGTGTGTTGTCACTTGTCAGTTTAAAATTATATATATATCTCTCTCTTATTACATAACGTTTTGTGAACAAACATAACAATATTTTTACGTTGATCACATTAATGAACAGTAAGGATGTAGTTGGACGACTTGAGAAAAATTAAACTTTTCAAATCATTGTTTATGAGAACTTTTATATAAGTTTACAATTTATCATCACTACTGATAAAATACCGATGTCCGGTGCACTGCATTCATGCTCTCTCAAATCTCAAGTACCTTTGAGTTGAGCCACATGATATGCTCAGACCATACGCGCACGCCCATACACGCACTACGATGCTAATAACAACTAATTAATCTCTAATGTTGTTGTTGTTGAACCATGTGCTGCTGCATGCTCTGGTAACGGTGTCTCCCTTTCTACCACTTTCCTTCTAAATAATACTATTATAACATTGTTGTTGCCAATGCCTAGTGCATTTTCTTCTTTGGATCCTTCTTCTCCTGCTTCCGGCTTTCAAGAAGGGAAGAGAGAAAGGCCCCCCCCGGGGGGGGGGGGGGGGGGGGGGGGGGTTGTAATTTTGTTTAGTAAAGCAACAACGAGTGGGGTTTCTAATTCTATTGAATGCTTCTTTTTATTATTAATTGTTATTTTAAATGTGGATATTCCCCCTTTATGTTTTCACATTTTGCACAACGAACAAATATGGTTGCAAGGGGTGAATCAGTGTGTGAGTTTGCATTGTAGAATGATGTTTTCTGAATGCTGAGTACAATTTTGGTTATATATATTTTCGTCCACTCCCTCTCTCTCAGTCTCTCTATATTTTCAAATATGCTCCTAATACGTAGAAACTTTTTTACTGAACTTGGGAGAATCCATTTGAACGTGTTGCAGAAGAATTGTTTATGCTGAGTGAAACAGTGGCTTGTCTCAGACAGCTTAGTTCTAAGTCAGAATAACTGTTTTCCTCTCTCTCTCTCTCTCTCTCTCTCAACGCTTTTAGGGTCTCTGTCACAGAATTCTGATACCATTTTTGAATTTCTGCCGGGATCTCGGAATTTATGTTTGCAGCTGTTTCTTTTGTTATAGCTTAGTACCCTGTTTGGTTTGATCATGGGAATGTGTTTCTTCTTCTCCATTTCGAGGTTTTTGATTAGTGTAACAAACATACTATTTTCCAGATTATGGGCTATTTACTCAAGCAAGAAATATATTGGAAAAATTGATGAAGCTGGATTTGAGTTAGTTCGTGTTTTTAGTGTTTTTGGTAAGATTGCAGTTGCTGACTTAGTACTCTGTCTTTATTTGTTCTTTGTGATTCATGTAATTTTTTGCTTTTTGTAGGTGAGGGGAATTTCTGGTTGTCGAAAAATTGGTGCTTGCAAAGATTATTGAGTTACCAGAATCCGTTAACAAAGCAAAGTACCTGAGCTCTTGGCATCACAAAAGATCGCTGCATAATAAAGCTGGAGGTTTTATGTTGAAAGATTTATGATTTGTGAGCTTCATAATTAAGTTGTTGAAAGGAAGGTGTTTGTTTTCTTGTGAATTTTGGATGAAGTTAGAGTTAAGACGAATGGAGAAAGTCCTACTGGCTATTCGTGATTATTTTGCAAAAATAGTGTAGCTTTGTCGATTGGATTCTCTGATATTCAGCTGTGAAAGGTGTAATTGGCTAAGCAATTATCTTTGTAACATGGGTTGTATTTTGTCAAGTTTTGATGAGGATGAGAACGTTGGCATCTGCAAAGAGAGGAAGAAACTAATAAAGCAGCTAGTGAGTATTAGAGGGGAGTTTTCTGATTCCCTTTTAGCATATTTGAAAGCATTGAGGAACACTGGTGGCACCCTCCGGCAGTTCACGGAATCTGAGATTTTAGAATTTGATAGTACCTATAATGGTGTTGCAGGGCCGCCTTCTCCTCGCACTCATCTCCCTACTTCCCCGGTGCGACCACCGCCACCACTGCCTCCGCTTGTCGCTGACGAAGTTACACCACAGGTTGCCCAAGAGGTGACCTCTGAGGATGTTTGCAACAATGTTCCTCCAATGCAAAATGATGCAGGTATGGGGTCCTGGATATTTTCGACCGAAGTTCAAAACTGTGAAATAGTGGAATCAGCAGAGGACGAGAACTGGGAAGAAACCAAAACAGAATTTGAGGATGAAGACCAGGAACCAGAAGTTGTTCTGAGTGGTGTAAGATCACGTAGTGGAAAGCAGCCAGTTGATGATAATACCTCCACCAGAAGCTTGTTTGGAAAGGAGGGTACAGATATGCCTGTCGTTGAGGTCAAGAGAACTAGAAGGGAGAAAACATTGGAGGCAATAGGTACAGAGTTAGATGAGTTTTTCCTGAAAGCATCAGCTTGTGTAAAGGAAATTGCTATTCTTATTGATGTCAGTGGAGGAGATACTCTTCTGCGGTCTAATTCTGGGCATCTAGATGGTAAGGCTACAATTTCATTTGCTGTAGAAGAACAACGGATAAGGGCTTAATCCCATAAGTAATTAACATGAAAACTTAAGTGGGAAACAATTGTAGTAGAATATTTAGGACAATCGGCATGTCATTGAATACAAGTTATTCCGTAACATGCCGATTGTGATTAAGTGATTAATTCCTGTGTATTCTGGCGATCGGATTTATCACTCACATGTTTATTTTTGACATCATGTATTTGTAGGGAAGAGTGGCAATTCTGCAAAGGTCTTCAGTATATTGTCACGGAGTAGGCATCGAGCCAGAGATGCTGCCGAGTCTTTTGGTCCTAGCGAACCATGCAAGCCTGGGGCTCATTGTGCCACCCTTAAAAAGTTACATGCTGCAGAGAAGAAACTTTTCAAGGCAGTAAAGGTAAGCCAAGATACTATAACCAATCAGCTATTCAACTTACTTCCTTTTATTTTAATTCTTTTTACGTTCTAAAGAAAAAGAAACTCCCTGTTTAGTGCAAATGTGAAGCAAAGTTGTGTTTTCAATGGGATTCATGTAGTCAACCCCATCTAGTGGGATATGGTTTTGTTGTTGTTGTTTGAAAAATCTTATGATGTCTTAGTTGCTAGCATATCCAATGAAATGATTGGTTTACTACTATCTCTTTGTTGCTGTCCCAATTCCAAGTATGTTGGAAATATTGCAGAAAGATCTGTTTTGTCTGCTTCATACTTATAACTAGACATGCTTCTTTATGTTTTAGTAATCATGGAGGTAGTAGAAACTATTATGGCTTTATTGATGGAGGAAATATTTGGAGTTGGACATTTTATTAGAATAGATCATGGTGCCATCCATTGATTTAGTGACATAATTATTGAAGAGTAAAACATATAAAGATAATATTGAAAGTTGAGGTCTTCTTTTCTTTTCTTTTTTTGATATATTCTTTTTTGAATTGAAAAAAATTGAGTGGGTATGGAAGATTTATAATTACTCCCCATTTATAATTAGTGACCCCATCTACAGGGACTAATTTACATACCACTCAGCAACCAACTCATAGGTTGGTTTGATATACTTCAACTACAATGTATTACGCTTCAATTATAAATTTCATTATATTTGACTTCTAAATTTTAACACTAAACCTTGTTTTTGGATTTGAAATCGTTAGGCATGAATGTCTTTCTTTTCACATTGTTTAAAATGTGTCCTGTAGGAAGAAGTAATCGTCAAACTGGAGTTCGAGAGGAAGTCTTTATTATTGCAAAAGCAAGAGAATGAGAACATTGATTGGATGAAGACTGACAAAACTAGATCAAATGTTGAGAACCTGAACTCTCATTTATTGGATCTGCGACAATTGATCACCGAAACAACTTCATCAATTTTGTACCTTATAGATGAGGAGCTGTTACCCCAGCTGGTTGCATTAACTGCAGGGTATATCTCTCTAAATTGGATACACTACACTTTCTCCAACTTAATAATTTCTTAGCAATTAGCATCATTCCGATTTTTTCAATAGTTTTTATCTTATATTCTAGGAAATATGTCAAGAAATTGGGTGGTTGTTCATCTCGTTCAGTTGCATTCATAATGATGTTGTGCCATTACAATTATGTTATGGATCTTGCATTGGTTGTCATCAATGCAGTTGCATATTTCGTCTTAAACATGATGTTTAAGAATCCACATTGCTTGTTACATATGCTATAATAGCATCAATAATAATGAGGCAGTGGCTGCTTTTTTATAAAAGAGAAGGGGGAAGAGAGCTGAAAAGAAGAGATGTGATTTTTTCCGAGAGGAATTGCATGTTGAATTTGCCTGATAAAGAATGATACTTAATGTCATTCTCTCTTGAATGTTGCAAAAATAGAGTGATTCAGTTGACAGATGATGAACATGATTGAATATTGTAAATATATCTGAATCATACCATGGGTTTCTCTCTAAAACCTTGCAGGTTGATAAAAATGTGGAGGACAATGAATAAGTGTCATCAGGCCCAAACACTCATTTGCCAGCAGCTGAGTAACCTCAGCGATAATCAAAACGTATTACAAAACACCGAAGATCATCACCGGGCTACCATTCAGTTTCAGACAGAAGCCTCTTACTGGTACTCTAGCTTTTGCAAGCTTGTGAAATCTCAACGCGAGTACGTAAGGACCCTCTGTAGGTGGATTCAGCTTACCAAATGCCTCTGGGATGGCCATGAATCTAGCGATAATTCCTCATTGATTCATTCCATTTGTCAACAGTGGGAACTTGGCCTTGACAGACTACCTGACAAGGTACTTTCTTACCAAAATTTGTTGTCAGTTTGTTTCTTTTTCCTCGATTTTTTTATTAATTATTTTAGTAGACGCTTCTAAGAAGAGATTATCAAGGCATAGCTCTGGATTTTCTTTTTGTCTTTTAGTCAGTTTAGTTGAAAGTAACTAAAATTAGCGCACGCGACCTACTCTTGTTCTTGGCTTCCAGCTTTTCAACTTGCACGCAGAATGAAAAGTTTTCCAATTCTATTCAAGTTTGTCAAATCCAAGTTTTATAGTAAGCTAAGTAACATAGTCAAGTAACGTACGATTGTAAACTCAAGTTAACTTAGAGAGTTCAACTATCATACATGGCTTTACTTGTGTACTATAAAGTATGATCAAATTTAGTAAGTCTCTATCGTAAATTTATAAACATTTCTTTTGTACCTTTATCAAACCTTTTTCAGACTAACGAAAGTCTTAAACGTTTTGGGACCAATCTAAACCGTCACCTCTGCACATGGTCTCATAACCTTTTCCTCCGAGTGGAAATGAGCCCGATCCATGTCATCTACATGACTACATCATCATTCTATGTGACTAGGACGACTCTGCCATTCCTTATTATGACTATGGCTAGCACACAATTACAATCAGTGTTTACCCTAGCGTTGTCACTATTTTCCACTTACCCCATCACTAAGATCTCTACGTACCTACCTATTATCTAGTTTTATCAGCATATTTAAAAAAGGAACTTTTAACGGTTCTTGATCTTACTGAACAAACCTGGAAAGACATACTCTTCTTTGCGTTTTTTTTTCCGTTACTAAATTTTGGTGTGTATATATCTCCATGATCATGAGTTTCTAAGCCCACCACAAATTTACCAACATGACTTATTCTGAATGAACACTTCTTACTGCTGCAAGAAAAAACATTTTTTACTTTCCTCATTAGGTGTAGAGTATTTCATAATGCAGCTGGATTTGTTCTTTGTATATCAGCAGTCAGGTTTATAATTTTTTTGGCACTGCGGTTACAGGATGCCTCTGATGCAATAAAGGGCCTATTGTCATCTATCCGTTCCATAATTGACCAGCAGGCGCAGGAAGATAACATTCTGAAGCGGTTGAACAAACTCAAAATGCGGTGGCGAAGATGCTCGGAGTCCCTGAGCGAGATGGAGGAAAAATTCAAGTACACCTTTGAAAATGAAGATATACCTGTTAATATGAGCCCCATGCACCCGTTATCGCTTAAAAGAAACAAAACAGAAGCCCTGAAGAAGGAAGTAGATCGTATGACAGCAACTTACATGGGTGCTGTCCAGTGTAGTAGGACCATGACTCTAAATCACCTCAAAACTAGACTTCCCCAACTTTTCCAGTCACTGATGGAATTTTCGAATGCTTCGGCCGAGGCTATTGAGGGTATCCAGAACCCTGTCGAACAAGTAGAATCCACTGATACTACTGCATCACAGAACTAATGAGTAATTTCTTTTGATGTGGTGCTTTGAGAAGAGTTAGTCTATGCTTCAGATTGATTATGAGCTGAAAATATACTTTGGTGATGTATATAGTGTTGTCATTCTTGAGGATATGTAGACTGAAAGAAAATTGAAAAGGAGAAATGTATGTATACTGAAATCAAATGTGATAAAATCAAATGAGAAGAGGAGGTTTAATTTCTCTAAGGAACATTGGATTTTGACTCGAACTTCCATATTCGGTCCCAGCGAGTTCAATATATGAATTTGAAAGTTTCGCATTTCATCTAATTTTAGATGCGTACAGTGTACAATATACCCTCTGGAAATCCTTTTAAAAGTTTAAAATGGAAGTAATATCCAAAAGAGCCATGTTATTTCACCAATGGAATACGTACCTAGTTAGCAACTGCCAACCACGAATACGTACGTGATCGTGACTATGGTTTTACCGAATTATCCTTCCCCTTTTTTTTTCCATTCTCATGCGTGGTTCATATCTAATCTCGCTCACCTCTCTCTCCACTTGTTTTCTCCCAAAACTCGTTTTCCCCCAACACTTAAATTCCGTTTTTTTTATTTGTCTCGGAATATATCCTCTTTTTTTCTTTTCTACAAAAATTCCAGCCAGTGCACCGTTTATCCTCCTCAATGCTACAACAGAATTGCAGTGTCACAACAAAATCGTGGCATCACAACAAAATTAGGGTCTGATAGTTGACTCCCCTGACGATTACATTACTGTGTTTGAGATATGTAGTCTTTAACCCTCTACTGTTTTATGCTATTTGTTTTACCTAGCTGAACTCAATTTTGAGATTTGAGATTTGATTGGATGATTATATCAATACTTGTGATTTTGACAATTTTGGAGTTTCAGTTTGATTGTTAACGGAATTTGTTGGGGGAAACACAGGGCAGTTTTACCTAGCCAAATTTTGGCTTTCATCCATTAAATTCGTGTTTGATTTAGGATTTCATCAATTTAATTCGTAATTCATGTTTCACATTAATTTCGTTGGACTGGACACCCAGGGGTTCCGTGGGCTTTCACACAAGCCGTGTGAGAAAGCAGTTTTCTTTGACATGCCTATGCTAGAGGTCAGATGGTCGTCATATGATCCATGTGAGAAAGCGTCTCGCTTTAACACGTCCGTGCGAGAGATCACATGGTTGTCTCACGACTCGGGTGATAAAGTGGCTCGCTTTGAGACAGATCGTGCGAGAGATTAGATGGCTGTCACACAGCCCATGTGATAAATTAGAGGACGGGAGAGGACTGTGATATAGCCCATGCGAGAATCAGACTGATGTCACACGGCCTGTGTTGAGAGATTAGACTTGTTTTTTAAGTTTCAATATTGAGTTAAACAAATTAAGAAATGGCTTCTGAAAATTGCTTAGGATAGTTGCAACCAATATAGTGTCTTTGAAATGTTTTTGTTAGTTATTAATCATTAGTTAGTTTGGAGGCAGAGTTTTTCGGTTATTACCTGAACCAAAACATCGTTGTTTTGCAAAGTAGTCTTTTGGTTTTCAACTTATATTCTATTGATTGCATTTAAATGCATTTATTTGATTCCATGTGTTTTCGTTGATTTTGTTTGTGTTGTTGGTTTAAGCATTTGTTGTTAGATGTTAACTTTGTCGACTCCTTTGTGATTTTCTTCCAGGGAACTTTCGGAAGTGTGTTATCAATTGAGGTGCCGTCATGGAATCAGAGATTGGTGATGATGTTCCCGTTGTTGGGATGAAATTCGAATCTCTGGATGCAATAATCAAATTCTACAACACCTACCTAAGAAGAGTTGGCTTTGACTGGAGGAATAGGAGTTCGAAGAAGAATGTCGATAAAGTTGTATACTATGTATGCTTGTCTACAACCAGGAGGGCAAAGCCGAATCAAAGGCTGATGAAACGAGGAAGATTGATGCGAGGAAAACTATGATCGGTCTACAATTTTCATCAATATAAAATCAAATCGTTGTCATAGTATAGTCCTAGACCAACATATAATCCTATCGATCAAATTTTGATTTGGTTGTCACAAAGTCAACCCCAATATAAAGTAACCGAGAGTATTGGTCTTGGGTCAACATCAAGAGAATGGGAAAATATGTGCATCAATATTGGTTAGAATTCCGGCGTTGGGGGTGATAAACAAGAATTTAAACTACTAAACTTAACATGCAAGAAATCTTAAAGTGCAAGAAACTAAATCAAAGCAATTAAAGCAAGGTATACGTAATTTCAATCTAGCAAGAACATATGAAATCTATTTCTACTCTAGAACTAAGCAAACAACTAAACTAACTATAACAAGAATCAAGCAATTGGGATTTTTGGGTTTCAAATATGAATAATAAAAGGAATTCTTGGCTAGACATAGGAATTGGGGTCACCATCCTTATCTAATAACCATATCTTGACAATTATGAGGAACCAAGCTCATTAAGTCTACTTCTACAAGTGAAGTACGTCAAATGGCTTGATCAGTTTCAGCTCATAAGTCCCAATCCAACTACTAATTGGCTAGTAGTAGATTGGTGTTAATGGGTATCAATTAGACCACTAGGGTTCTCAAATCACCAAATCAATTAGACCCAATGACTCAAGAACACTCAATTCCCTTAGCCTAGGCCAAGAGTAAAGAAAACTACTCCATAATCAAAGGAAACATTTCATCAAACACAATGTATGCGCTAATTAAAGACATATTCAATTTGCAAATTAATTGAAAATTATAAGTACCCACTAACAATTATCAATAGAGAACAACTCAAATAGCACTATCAATTATAGAAAACATCAATGCATTAATAGGGATTCAAAATCCATCAAGTTCATAAAATGAGAAGAAAAGGGAAATTGACAAGAGAACAAGAATTCAACACAAGATCTAAACAAAATTATAACTAGAGAAGTCAAATTAAGTAATTGAAACTAAAATTAACAAGACCCAATTAAGAATTTCAACAAAGAAAAATAAAAACAAACTAGATCTAGAGAGAAGTAAGAGTTTCTCTCTCTAGAATACAAGAGCCAAAAGCTAGCTAAAATTATATGTTGTGTAAAAATGATTGAGTCTCCCCTTTCCCCCTTCAATTCCTGGGTCTTTTCCATGCCGAACCAAGTTGGATTTGGGCCTGGAGCCTCTCAGAAATTGCCAGCCACGATTTCATTAATGATGTCACGTGCTGGGCGTCAAGCATGCGCGTCGGCCATGTGTGCGCGTCGACCACGCGCGCGCGTCATCTGAGTTCTGCGAGCCACGTGTACGCGTCAGGCATGCGTACACGTCGGTGGGATTTTTGCCATACCACGCGAGTGCATCAGCTTTTGCGCACCAGTCCTAGCGACATGCATCCACGTGTGTGCGTCGGCCACACGTGCGCGTCACCACTAATTCTCCAAAGCTCTATTCTTCATGTTCCTTCCACTTGTGCATGCTTCCTTTCCATCTTCTAGGCCATTCTTGCCCTATAGATCTTGAATCCACTTAACAAACACATCACGGCATCGAATGGTAATAGAAGAGGATTAAAATATAGCATTTTTAAGGTTAAAGAAGCATGTTTTAAGCCATGAAGCAAAATTAGGAAGGAAATACAAAACCATGCAATTTAGATGAATAAGTGCGGAAAATATTGATAAAACCCCCCAAATTCTACACAAGATAAACCACAAAATTGGGGTTTACCAAAACTCCCCACAGTTAAAGCAAGCATGTCCTCATGCTAAAAATTAAAAGACCAAAGAACATAGGAGAATGAGGTTTATGAAATGCAATTTACCTACATGGATGCAACTAATGCAAATGCTTCTATCTACTTGGTCAACAGTGAATCAACTTCCAAGAACACACATGAACGAGTAGGGCTAAGGTAATATTATAACTTATGAACTCTACCTATTCAAATATCAAAATGACGTGCAAGTCTATCCGCTCTATTCGCTCAAGTGTATAGGGTTGATCACTCAATTCACCTCTAATCATGCTTTCCAAGATCTTTAGGTTGTAATGGGACTAGGGTAAAGGTAAGGATACATATATAGCCAAGTGAGCTTGAAATTTGAATCCTTGATTAACCTAGGCTCTCACCTAACACATATAACAACCTATACAATTCTAATGCACAACCTTACTACCCATTTATTCACTTTTCACATACTCATGCATTTTCTTTTAATTCCCAACCCATGTGCATTGGTTATTATTGGCTTCGCCTTGGGGCATTTTGTCCCCTTTTTATTGCTTTCTTTTTCTATATATTTTTGTTTCTTTTATTTTTCTATTTCTTTTTTTTTACATTTTTTTTTCATTTTTCTTTTGCCTTTCTCTTTTGATGAATTATGTACAATGGTGCCAATGCATATGGTTGTAACATTTAATACATGAGTGTGCACCCAATTCCCAATATTTCAAATAAAAGTACAAAAAACACACTTTTACCTCTACCAATGTTCCCAAGCTCCCCTCCCGCTTAAATGACACACACCCTCACTCGCCTAAGCTAACCAAAGATCCAAATTAAAGGACATTTATTGTTTTTCACTTAGGAGGTAGTGATGTGGTAAATTAAAGAACAAAAGGGGTTTAACATAGGCTCAAACTTGGTTAGAAAAGGTTGATAAAAGGGTTAAGGCTATTTGGGTAAGTTAGTTATTGAAATAATGGCCTCAGTCATATAAATGTAGTCATACACAGAATAATAGACATATAGAATCAAACAAATCAAGGATTGCAATTATAGAAAGAGAACAATGCACACAAGAATGGAAATAAGTGGTTATATGATGTAACCACGCAATCGGGCTCAAAACTCACATGCTTGTGTGCTCTTAGCTCAAAAACCTTTTCCAAAATTAATTCCTTCAAGCGAGTTCAACATAAAATTGTTTCAAATTTTTCAAATCGGTAGGGTACCCTAAAAATAGTTTTTTGGAAAAGAAATCATCACCCTAACCAAGTAGTCCTAACAAAAAAAACAACTACAATGCAAAATGTGTTTAAATGCAAAAACTAGCCATGCAATGCAAATTATACTAATTGACAAAAGAAAATTAAGATTTGGGTGTTGAAAAAAAGGGTTGTTATCTATGGAAGTCGCTTCACACTTAGAATTTTGCACGGTCCTCCGTGCTATCGGTAATGCACAAGGTGGGATTGAGGTCGGCACTTCAACTATCCATCTCTTAAGTGCTCGCTTCACCTTGGTCTGAAGTGGATTTTGAAGTGTCTGGCTCCTTCATAGGTGGCTTAGCACAACCCAAAAGCTTCTTCAAGTAAGCATAGTGGCGTTTGTTCTGCCGCTCATACCGGTCTACCTTTTGAGTGAGCTCAACAAGCAATTGGTTGGATGATTTCTGTTGTGCCGATGAGGTGGTTGGAATGTTAGAAGGAATGGTCATGTCAAGGCTTGTGGTTCTCGCAGGAGGCTTCAGATACTTTCCACTCGGGACGATGTTGTCCTTCGCCGGAAATATCGCCTTCATGTCCTTAGCTTTGTGGGAAACTCCGGTGGTAGCAATCAAATCTGTTACCAAGGCGGGAAATGGAAGGTTACCCTTAGTATGAACGCGGCCCATTGCTTGCCGGATTAGGTGAGGAATATTGATAGGCCTCTCAGTGAGGATGCACCAGACAAGAAGGGCCATGTCTGCTGTGATGGAGGACTCATGAGTGCTCGATAGTACGTAGTGGGATATGATTTTGCCCACACTCTAGCCTCCACCATAAGCGCTTGTGCCGAAATGCACTTAGGTCGGGCCTTGGCTCTCCCTTGGGTCCAATGTTCTCCCAGTTGGGAAATGACCCTAAGAATGGAATCCCAATCAAAATCGAGTAAGCAGCGCTGTGGTAGTACTACTTGGTAACCATCCGTCCCATCCGGTACTGGCAAAACTTTTCTGCCGAATGGCTTCCTCCGATATGGGGACTTGCTTCCGGTGCACAAAAATCGATTGGAGAGAAGAAGAGTGATAGTTGGAGTAGAACTCCACCACCCAAGAAAGATTAGCTTCCTGCGGTCTCCGATTCAGAAACCCCCATTGTCGCCGCTCGATGCGGGATATGACAAACTAAACAAGGTGCTTCAGAGGAACGAGGAAAGGTTCAGAGTGGTAATTACTTTCAACCAAAACAGGGAACATGAGCTCACAAAAGCGATTGGTGAACCTTGTGGAGTCCTTTGCAAGGTTACTCTTCTCTTCCTCATCAATATGAATGACTGATAAACCACTATTTTATGATTCATATTGTGTTTAATTGTGTGGTTTTATCAAGTCTTCACCTGCTTATTCATATGATTTGCATGTATTTACAAATACTTCCCAAAAATATTCTATGATTAAAAACTTGCTTCCTAAGATCTTTTAGTTATATATTTTTATCTTCCTTTGTATCATTCAATGCCGTGATCTGTGTGTTAAGTGTTTCAAGCTTCATAGGGCAGGAATGGCGTAAGGAATGAAGAGGAAGCGTGCAAAAATGGAAGAAACACAAAGAATTGAGGAGATGACCAGCAAGAAGTCACGCGGTCGCATGGCTAACGCGACTGCGCAAAACGGAAGAAATCACAGTGACGCGCTCGCGTGCCTGACGCAACAGTGCGGATTGATAGCTGCACGAACGACACGAGTGCGTGGACGACGCGCATGCGTGGTACGAGAAACGCTGAGTGACGCGATCGCGTGGACGGCGCGGCCGTGTGACGTCCGCGATCTGCAGAATTACAAAAGTCGCTGGCAGAGTTTTTGGGTCGCATTTCAACCTAGTTTTCGGCCCAGAAACACATATTAGAACCAGGGAACATGCAGAGACAAGAACAACAATTCATTCTGCATATTTTCAAGTTTTTTAGATCTGAATTTACTCCTCCCCTAGGTTTTTCACTTGAACATTCATAAATTAGGATTTGAAGACTTTTGGCTTTAGCTTTTGAGAAGAGTCTACCTCCGGTACTAGTCATTATAGCTTGTTATTTATTTTTCATTTACTCTTCCATATTCTTAATTTTTCCATAAGTTGACATTGGATTACTTTCAGAATTTATTAATACAAGAACTATTTTTATTTTTAATTGATTCCATTGATTATTATTTATCATGTTTTCCAATATTTCCTTTTCTTATTTCATAGATTTTACAAACATAATGAGCGAGTAGTTCCATAACTTGATTGGGAGATAATTGAAAGGAAACTTTGAGTTGGATTACTCAAGAGAAAAATTGTAATTGGGTTTATTGTTGAATCACCCTCTAGTCATTGACACTAGTCCTTCCCAAGGGAGAGGATTAGGACTTGTGACTAGAAATAGTTTTCCAACTTGCTTGACTTTCCTCTATCCAGTAAGGGATAACTAAGCAGAGTAACCTTCAATTATCAATTAATCTTGAGAGTACTTCAGCAAGAATAGGGCTTCCAACTAATCTACTCCCAGTCAAGGCTTTTATTTAAATTATCTAAATTCTCTGATTTAATTTCCTGTTTATCAACTCAGCCATTTTTGAAAACGTCTGATTAATAAAATAGCACATCTTTCTGCAACTCGTTGGGAGACGACTTGAGATTCATACTCCCAGTATTTTAATTTCAATATTGTGACAACCCTTCTAAATTGATAAGCGGATTTTCGGCTGGTTAAGGACTGTACTTGCAACGTATCTCTTATAATAATTTCTTAACTCACCAATTTTTGCCGCGCGATCGCATGCTCCACGCGTCCACGTCGGTTGCGCCGCCCAACTCATTCAAATCTGCTCGATTATCTTTTCTTTTCTCATGCTATTCCTATTTTATTTCTCCCTTTCCTTCTTCCTCCCTTCTTTCTCTCTTCTACCCCCTGTCTCCCACCACCATTATCAAGGTTTTTCTTCTTTCTTCTTCCCTTCTTACTTTTTCATTCTTCTTTTTATCTTCATGTTCTCTTTTTCTTTCTCTTCTACTTTCCCTATCCATGTTTTCTTTTTCTTTTCCTATTCCTCCTATTGGTGTTGGAATTTTATTTGGGTTATTATTTTTATATTTTGCTTGTGGATTGTTTAGGACTTGTTTAACAATTATATATTATTTTTTTATAGAGTTACTTGCATGTTCAAATTAATATTTTCCATGCCTTATTTTACATGCATGCTATGTGTTTGTGAAAACGCCCATATGGCATTTTGCACTACTTCTCTTTTAGATTTCTTTTAAATCTATTACTCTAAATGCCTGCTTTTCACAAAACCCTTCTTATATTTTATTAATCCAATACAATTGTTATTACCAGCATATTTTTAGTTTGCAAGACTTGGTAATCTAAATTGGACATTGAATGCTTGATCTATGCTACTCATGCCCTTTGCCGGCATGCCAATAAACACCTTGCATTTAATTGTCCTCCCATGCACCTGTTATATTTCCATTGTTGATTTGTCACATGTAGTCATGACCATGTGTTCTCATCTTTATCCATTCCTATGCATTGATTACCACCTTTCCCATTCTTTTCCTTGCTATAACCCTTGCATTATTTATGTCTTTACTCGTTTCCTTTCAGGATGGCCACCAAGAAAGGCAAGGAGAAAGCTACCCCCAAATCCACAGCAAGGAAAGGAACAAAAAGAGCATTAGTGGCAGAGCCTTCTTCAACTGCAGTCAAGCCCTCAACAAAAAGAATTAAAAGGATTATAAAGGTTGATGAAAAGGAGAGAGCCTTCCCAACAAAGGACACTGCACGATTTCCCAATCGTTACTGTGAGCAGATGTTCCCCATTCTAGCATCTCAGAATTATAATAATGAACACCTTCTTATCCTTCCATCGCGTATTGTCGAATTTGTTGAGCCACAAATTGCACAAAGACATTGGGGATTCCTACAGAGACAGCCACGACAGGTTAATCTTTCTTGGGTAGTTGAGTTCTACTCCAACTTCCACCTGCCGACCCTGCAGTCTGTTTACGTATGTTAGAAGCAAGTCCCCATTACAGAAGAGGCCATTCAGCGAGCCTTAGATCTTTCTCTTGCTCCAGAAGGATTGGACGTATTTCAAGAAGCCGCACTTAAGCGCCAGGCGTACGAATTTGACTGGGACAATGTTCTCAGAGTTATCGCACAACCTGACAGCAATTGGATCTTCGGATACCATCGTTCCCGTCCTAAAGGAATCTCGGCTTCCACACTCACCTTAGAGGCTCACGTATGGGCACAGATTATGTCCCATTACGTCTACCCGAGCACTCATGAGTCCTCCTTCACCGCAGACATGGCCGTTCTACTATGGTGCATCCTCACAGACCAGCCCCTAAATTTACCGAGACACATCCGAAATGTTATGGGACACGTGCAAATCGCGGGCAACCTACCTTTCCCCGCCTTGGTCTCTAATCTTATCTCAGCAGCCGAAGTTTCCTACGGAGCTGGGGATACCAAAGCCATACTTCCACGGGATGATCAGTACGTCCCTAATGGGAGATATCTCAGGCCACCACTTGCCACTACCAGCCAGTCAACAGATGATTCTGCAGTTCCTCCACCATCTACTAATCAGCTGCTACAGCAAATACTAAAGAGGTTGGACCAACAATACCAGAAAGTAAAGCTTCGAGAGCATCGCAACCACCACTGATTCAAATACCTCAAGGAGATACTCAGAGGCAACCATAGACCTGACGAGGACCCAGGCACTCCGGACTCCACTTCCTTTACCAGCACAAGGAGTCATGACGGTCTCGACTGTGGAGATACTACCATCAGCCCACCCTTGTTCTTGACAGATAGCACCGATGACGGTGCAAAACCTTAAATGTGGGGAGGTCGGTCAGTACCTGACGTCCGGAGGTAATTCTTTCCCCTTAACACCAATTTCTTTCTTCTTTAGTATAGGATAGATTGCATATTAGTAGGTTAATTGCATGCATGTTCTACCTGATTGAAAAGACAATAAGTTTCTTTTAAGACCATATAATTTTTGAAAATTTCACTAATTTAAATCAAAATATTTATGTTAAATTTGTTGAAGTTGAAATTTGAACAGAATTTTTGAGCTAAAAGAACACACAAACCGTGAGACTGAGCCTAAATACATGGTTACACTATTTAACCATAAACATTTTTTCTTGTGTGTTTACTTCTCTATGATTGTAATCTGAATTTTGTTTTATCCTATATGTCCAAAATTAATGTGTTATGTGCATGCATATGATTAAGGCCATTGTTTGTTTAACTCACATATCCCAAATAAGCCAACCCTTTTAATTACCTTTTGGTGGACGAAATTGTGATTCATACTTAAATTGTTGTTCGAAATTGATTCCCAGGTAATGGCCCTAAAAACTTGGTGCTCAATACCATGGTCTAAACATAATTTCACAACTTCGCTCAACTAACCAGCAAGTGTACTGGGTCGTCCAAGTAATAAACCTTACGTGAGTAAGGGTCGATCCCACAGAGATTGTTGGTATGAAGCAAGCTATGGTCATCTTGTAAATCTTGGTCAGGCAGATAATAAATGGTGATAGAGTTTTCGAATAATTATAATAAATAAACAGAAAATAAAGATAGAAATACTTATATAGATCATCGATGGGAATTTCAGATAGGCGTATGAAGATGCTGTGCTCCTTCTAAATCTCTGCTTTCCTACTGCCTTCATCCAATCCTTCTTACTCCTTTCCATGGCAAGCTGTATGTAGGGCATCACCGTTGTCAATGGCTACATCCCATTGGTGCGCGAAATTGTGAACAATACTTTTCACAACTCTCATAATCCCCGGTCATGAACTCCAAAAACTTGGTAGTTCAATTCCATGGCATTACACAACTTCGCACAACTAACCAGCAAGTGCACTGGGTCGTCCAAGTAATACCTTACGTGAGTAAGGGTCGATCCCACGGAGATTGTTAGTATGAAGCAAGCTATGGTCATCTTGCAAATCTTAGTCAGGCAGACTCAAATGGATATGATGATGAACGAAAATAACATAAAAGATAAAGATAGAGATACTTATGTAATTCATTGGTAGGAACTTCAGATAAGCGCATGAAGATGCCTTCCCTTCCGTCTCTCTGCTTTCCTACTGTCTTCATCCAATCCTTCTTACTCCTTTCCATGGCAAGCTCGTGTAGGGTTTCACCATTGTCAATGGCTACCTCCCATCCTCTCAGTGAAAGCGATTGCATATGCTCTGTCACAGCATAGCGGAATTCAGCTGTCGGTTCTCGGTCAGGCCGGAATAATATCCATCGATACTTTTGCGTCTGTCACTAACGCCCCGCCTGCTAGGAGTTTGAAGCACGTCACAGTCATTCAGTCATTGAATCCTACTCAGAATACCACAGACAAGGTTAGACCTTCCGGATTCTCTTGAATGCTGCCATCAGTTCTCGCCTATACCACGAAGACTCTGATCTCACGGAATGGTTGGCTCGTTTGTCAGGCGAGCACTCGGTTGTCAGACGATCAACCATGCATCGTGCAATCAGGAATCCAAGAGATATTCACTAGAGCCTTGGTTGCTTGTAGAACAAAAGTGGTTGTCAGTCACCTTGTTCATAAGTGAGAATGATGATGAGTGTCACGGATCATCACATTCATCAAGTTGAAGAACAAGTGATATCTTAGAACAAGAACAAGCGGAATTGAATGGAAGAACAATAGTAATTGCATTAATACTCGAGGTACAGCAGAGCTCCACACCTTAATCTATGGTGTGTAGAAACTCCACCGTTGAAAATACATAAGCATAAGGTCTAGGCATGGCCGAATGGCCAGCCTCCCAATGATCTAAGATAGCATAAAATGAAGATAGCTACCAAAAGTCTTCTAATACAATAGTAAAAGGTCCTACTTATAGATAACTAGTAGCCTAAGGTTTACAAAAATGAGTAAATGACATAAAAATCCACTTCCGGGCCCACTTGGTGTGTGCTTGGGCTGAGCAATAAAGCAATTTCGTGTAGAGACTCTTGTTGGAGTTAAACGCCAGCTTTTATGCCAGTTTGGGTGTTTAACTCCCATTTGGGTGCCAGTTCCAGCGTTTAACGCTGGGATTTCTTGAGGTGACTTTGAACGCCGGTTTGGGCCATCAAATCTTGGGCAAAGTATGGACTATCATATATTGCTGGAAAGCCCAGGATGTCTACTTTCCAACGCCGTTGAGAGCGCGCCAATTGGGCTTCTGTAGCTCCAGAAAATCCACTTCGAGTGCAGGGAGGTCAGAATCCAACAGCATCTGCAGTCCTTTTCAGTCTCTGAATCAAATTTTTGCTCAGAACCTTCAATTTCAGCCAGAAAATACCTAAAATCACAGAAAAACACACAAACTCATAGTAAAGTCCAGAAAAGTGAATTTTAACTAAAAACTAATAAAAATATACTAAAAACTCAACTAAAACTACAAAAAACATACTAAAAACAATGCCAAAAAGTGTATAAATTATCCGCTCATCACAACACCAAACTTAAATTGTTGCTTGTCCTCAAGCAACTGAAAATCAAATAAGATAAAAAGAAGAGAATATGCAATGAATTCCAAAAACATCTATGAAGATCAGTATTAATTAGATGAGCGGGGCTTTTAGCTTTTTGCCTCTGAACAGTTTTGGCATCTCACTCTAACCTTTGAAATTCAGAATGGTTGGCTTCTTTAGGAACTCAGAATCCAGATAGTGTTATTGATTCTCCTAGTTAAGTATGATGATTCTTGAACACAGCTACTTTATGAGTCTTGGCCGTGGCCCAAAGCACTCTGTCTTCCAGTATTACCACCGGATACATACATGCCACAGACACATAATTGGGTGAACCTTTTCAGATTGTGACTCAGCTTTGCTAAAGTCCCCAATTAGAGGTGTCCAGGGTTCTTAAGCACACTCTTTTTGCCTTGGATCACAACTTTATTCTTTCTTTTTCTTTCTTTTTCTCTTCTCTTTTTTTTCGGTTTTCTTCTTTCTCTTTTTTTTTCGCTTGCTTTCTCTCTTTTTTTTTTTGTATTCACTGCTTTTTCTTACTTCAAGAATCATTTTTAATGATTTTTCAGATCCTCAATAACATGTCTCCTTTTTCATCATTCTTTCAAGAGCCAACCTTCATGAACCACAAATTCAAGATACATATGCATTGTTTAAGCATACATTCAGAGAACAAGAGTATTGCCACCACATCAAAATAATTAAACTATTATAAAATTCAAAATTCATGCAATTCTTTCCTTTTTTCTCAATTAAGCACGTTTTTATTCAAGAAAGGTGATGGACTCATAGGACATTCATAACTTTAAGGCATAGACACTAAGACACTAATGATCACAAGACACAAACATGGATAAACATAAGCATAAAATTCGAAAAACAGAAGAATAAAAAACAAGGAAATTAAAGAACGGGTCCACCTTAGTGATGGCGGCTCTTTCTTCCTCTTGAAGATCCTATGGAGTGCTTGAGCTCCTCAATGTCTCTTCCTTGTCTTTGTTGCTCCTCCCTCATGATTCTTTGATCTTCTCTAATTTCATGGAGGATGATGGAGTTTTCTTGATGCTCCACCCTTAGTTGTCCCATGTTGGAACTCAATTCTCCTAGGGAGGTGTTTAGTTGCTCCCAATAGTTTTGTGGAGGAAAGTGCATCCCTTGAGGTATCTCAGGGATCTCATGATGAGAGGGGTCTCTTGTGTGCTCCATCCTTTTCTTAGTGATGGGCTTGTCCTCATCAATGGGGGTGTCTCCTTCTATGTCAACTCCAACTGAATAACAGAGGTGACAAATGAGATGAGGAAAGGCTAGCCTCGCCAAGGTGGAAGACTTGTCCGCCACTTTATAGAGTTCTTGGGCTATAACCTCATGAACTTCCACTTCTTCTCCAATCATAATGCTATGAATCATGATGGCCCGGTCTAGAGTAACTTCAGACCGGTTGCTAGTGGGAATGATTGAGCGTTGGATGAACTCCAACCATCCTCTAGCCACGGGTTTGAGGTCATGCCTTCTCAATTGAACCGGCTTGCCTCTTGAATCTCTCTTCCATTGTGCGCCCTCTTCACATATGACTGTGAGGACTTGGTCCAACCTTTGATCAAAGTTGACCCTTCTTGTGTAAGGATGTTCATCTCCTTGCATCATAGGCAAGTTGAACGCTACCCTCACACTTTCCGGACTGAAATCCAAGTATTTCCCCCGAACCATAGTAAGATAATTCTTTGGATCCGGGTTCATACTTTGATCATGGTTCTTTGTGATCCATGCATTGGCATAGAACTCTTGAACCATCAAGATTCCGACTTGTTGAATGGGGTTGGTAAGTACTTCCCAACCTCTTCTTCGGATCTCATGGCGGATCTCCGGATATTCACCCTTTTTGAGTGAAAAGGGGACCTCGGGGATCACCTTCTTCAAGGCCACAACTTCATAGAAGTGGTCTTGATGCACCCTTGAGATGAATCTCTCCATCTCCCATGACTCGGAGATGGAAGCTTTTGCCTTCCCTTTCCTCTTTCTAGAGGTTTCTCCGGCCTTGGATGCCATAAATGGTTATGGAAAACGAAAAAGCAACGCTTTTGCCACACCAAACTTAAAAGGTTTGCTCGTCCTCGAGCAAAAGAAGAAAGAAGAGAGTATAAGAAGAAGAAATGAGGGAGAAAGGGATGGCTTTGTATTCGGCCAAAGAAGGGGAGAAGTGGTGTTTAGGTTGTGTGAAAATGAAGGAATGAAGAAGGGTATTTATAGGAGAGAGGGGAGATGGAGTTCGGCCATTATGGGTGGGTTTGGGAGGGAAAGTGGTTTGAATTTGAATGGAAGGTTAGGTGGGGTTTTATGAAGGATGGATGTGAGTGGTGAAGAGAAGGATGGGATTTGATAGGTGAGGGGTTTTTGGGGAAGAGGTATGGAGGTGATTGGTGAAGAAGAGAGAGAGTGGTTGGGTAGATGGGGGTCCTGTGGGGTCCACAGATCCTGTGGTGTCAAGGAAAAGTCATCCCTGCACCAAATGTTGCTCAAAATCACGTTTTGAGCCATTTCTGGCGTTAAACGCCGGGCTGGTGCCCATTCCTGGCGTTTAACGCCAGGTTCTTGCCCTTTTCTGGCGTTTAACGCCAGTCTGGTGCCCCTTCCTGGCGTTAAACGCCCAGAATGGTGCCAGACTGGGCGTTAAACGCCCAACAGCTAACCTCACTGGCGTTTAAACGCCAGCAACATCTTCCTCCAGGGTGTGCTGTTTTTCTTCCTGTTTTTCATTTTGTTTTTGCTTTTTTTCATTGATTTTGTGACTTCTCATGATCATCAACCTACAAAAGAAATAAAATAACAAAAGGAAATAGTTAATTATAAAACATTGGGTTGCCTCCCAACAAGCGCTTCTTTAATGTCATTAGCTTGACAGAGGACTCTCATGGAGCCTCACAGATACTCAGAGTCATGTTGGAACCTCCCAACACCAAACTTAGAGTTTGAATGTGGGGGTTCAACACCAAACTTAGAGTTTGGTTGTGGCCTCCCAACACCAAACTTAGAGTTTGACTGTGGGGGCTCTGTTTGGCTCTGTTTTGAAAGAAGCTCTTCATGCTTCTTCTCCATGGTGATAGAGGGATATTCTTGAGCCTTAAATACTAAGGATTCTTCATTCACTTGAATGATAAGTTCACCTCTATCAACATCAATCACAGCCTTTGCTATGGCTAGGAAGGGTCTGCCAAGGATGATGGTTTCATCCATGCACTTCTCAGTCTCTAGGACTATGAAATCAGTAGGGATGTAATGGTCTTTAACTTTTACCAAAACATTCTCTACAAGTCCATGAGCTTGTTTTCTTGAGTTGTCTGCCATCTCTAGTGAGATTTTTGCAGCTTGCACCTCAAAGATCCCTAGCTTCTCCATTACAGAGAGGGGTATGAGGTTTACACTTGACCCTAAGTCACACAAGGCCTTCTTGAAGGTCATGGTGCCTATGGTACAAGGTATGGAAAACTTCCCAGGATCTTGTCTCTTTTGAGGTAATTTCTGCCTAGACAAGTCATCTAGTTCTTTGGTGAGCAAAGGAGGTTCATCTTCCCAAGTCTCATTTCCAAATAACTTGTCATTTAGCTTCATGATTGCTCCAAGGTATTTAGCAACTTGCTCTTCAGTGACATACTCATCCTCTTCAGAGGAAGAATACTCATCAGAGCTCATGAATGGCAGAAGTAATTCCAATGGAATCTCTATGGTCTCATTTTGAGCCTCAGATTCCCATGGTTCCTCATTGGGGAACTCAGAGGAGGTTGGTGCACGCCCATTGAGGTCTTCCTCAGTGGCGTCCATCTCCTCTCTTTCCTCTTCATATTCGGCCATGGTTATGGCTTTGCATTCTCCTTTTGGATTGTCTTCTGTGTTGCTTGGGAGAGTGCTAGGAGGGAGTTCAGTAACTTTCTTGCTCAGCTGACCCACTTGTCCTTCCAAATTTCTGATGGAGGACCTTGTTTCAGTCATGAAACTTTGAGTGGTTTTGATTAGATTAGAGACCATTGTTGCTAAGTCAGAGGTATTCTGCTTAGAACTCTCTGTCTGTTGCTGAGAAGATGATGGAAAAGGCTTGCCATTGCTAAACCTGTTTCTTCCACCATTATTGTTATTGAAACCTTGTTGAGGTCTCTCTTGATTCTTCCATGAGAAATTTGGATGATTTCTCCATGAAGAATTATAGGTGTTTCCATAGGGTTCTCCTAGGTAATTCACCTCTTCCATTGAAGGGTTCTCAGGATCATAAGCTTCTTCCTCAGAT